>NC_069502.1:959631422-959633922 GCF_027579735.1 Bombina bombina
AACTTTTTCCCGTGCAGTTCGCACAAATCAGCAGCTATTTTCTGCCATGGCCCCGCAGGCAGCGGAGTAGACATTAAGGGCTCCCTTCTCTGAGTAGGCCGGCGTTCCCGGCAAAAGGCACATTTAGACACATGATTTGCAATGTCGGAGCTGATCCCAGGCCACCACACAGCTGCAGCTGCTCTTTCTCTGCACTTTGTGATGCCTAAGTGCCCATCGTGTATCCTGTTCAACATCTCCTTCCTCATGCTGACAGGAATTACAATACGGTCTTGGAACAGCACCAACCCCTCCAGCTCCGTGAGCTGCGACCTCTCTGGCTGGTAAGCATTTAAAGACATCCAGGCTGCCCGGCTCTCGGGCCAGCCATCTCTTATGTACCTTATAACTTCTTGCAGATCTGTGTCCAAATATGTCTCTTTCTTTATCTCTTCCAGTTTCCTTGAAGAAATGGACTTAGAGGCCAGAACTGAATCAACATACACTTTTACATCCGACTCTGTGGAGGATTCTTCAGCAGCAGCCAGCGGGAGCCTGGACAGTGTATCTGCCACAACCAGCTGCTTCCCCGGCACATGCACTGCCTGAACATTGAACCTGAGTAGTCTCATTAAAAGTCTCTGGCATCTCAAGGGTGTTTTGTCGATGTCATAAGAATTGATAAGAGGGACTAGCGGTTTGTGGTCAGTTTCCAGACTAAATTTCTCCAAACCCACTAGATAACGCTGAAAGCGCTCACAGGCCCAAACTGCAGCCAGGCACTCTTTCTCAATTTGAGCGTATTTTGACTCCGCAGCCGTCAGTGTGCGGGAACAGTAGGCGATGGGCTGTAGTTTGTTGTCATTCAGCTGCAGGAGTGCAGCCCCCAACCCATAACTGCTTGCATCAGCACTAACCACAGTCTTTTTTGAAGGGTCGTAGAACCCCAGCACTGGGGCAGACCCCAGCAGGGACTTAGCATGCAGGAACGCTTTTTCTTGTGAGGGTCCCCAGACCCAAGCAACATCTTTCTTAAGCAACTCTGTGATAGGGTGCAAAACTGTAGATAAATCTGGAAGAAACTTGCCCACGTAATTTACAAGGCCCAATATCTGTCTCAGCTCATGTACATCAGAAGGGCTTTTCATCTGTTCGATAGCCCGAATTTTCTCGGGGTCCGGCTTGATGCCATCCCCGTTGATGATATGCCCAAAGTAGCATAATTCAGTTTTCCTAAAATGACATTTTTCTTTATTCAGCTTCAGCCCAGACTCTTTGATAGCCTGCAGCACACAACTCAAACGCTGATCATGCTCCTCCACTGTAGACCCATACACTAGAATGTCGTCCATGACGACTGCTGTGCCCACGTGGCCACTCAGGAGAGAACTCATTTCCCTCTGAAAGATCTCAGGAGCGGAGGATATCCCAAAGGGAAGTCTGCAGAAACAGAACCGACCTACCGGAGTAATAAAGGTAGTCAGTTTGCGGCACTTTGGATCCAGGGGGATCTGCCAAAAGCCGCTAGAAGCGTCTAATGTGGAAAAGAACTTCGCCCCAGCCAACTTCGGGGCTATATCTTCCAGTGTCGGCAGCACAAATCTCTCTCTCTTCACTGCCTCATTCAACCTTTTCAGGTCCACACAGATGCGCACCTTTCCGTTTTTCTTTGCAACTGGAACAATGGGGGCACACCAATCAGTTGCCTCAACAACCTCTTCAATAACCCCCATAGACTTCATGCGCATGAGCTCTTTCTCCACTTGAGGCATGAGCGGGAATGGAATTCTACGAGGAGTAGAAATACTGTACGGGACTGCGTCACTTTTAAGTGCTATACGGACAGGTTTGCAGCTCAGTAGGCCCAACTCGCCAAACATATCTTCAGAGATCTCATTCACTCTGGCCACGAGGCCCAAGTCACAGGCTGCTTTTCTGCTCAATAAACTGTTAACACACTGACCTCGGATCACATGCACCCACATGGTGAACTTTTTTTGTTTGTACTCACAGCTTGCAAGAAATTTCCCCACACAATCAATGCGGCCACCAGGACTATGAACATTTGTAGTAACCTTCGCCAGCTGGGGCTGTCGAGGCAGTTTCATAAATTCAGCAAAAGACATTACAGTGATATCAGCTCCTGTGTCAATCTTAAAATCAACATTGGCTCCCATTACAGTAAAAGTAACTTTCCAATCTTCCTCTGAGCTTGTCCGTTCCACAACAGACCCCACAAAAGACACTTCCTGACCCTCCTGGTCACTGTCCACCTGCATCTCCTTAATGTATTCAGTTTTACACACCACTTCAAAATGGCCTATTCTGTTACATTTTCTGCATCTTTTATCTCTGGCCGGGCATATAGCACTCTGATCATGAGCCCGGTAGCACCGTGTGCATCGGCCGTGTTGCGCCCATCCACTTCTAGGCCTTTCCAGTACTTTTGATCTACCGCTCACACTGTGCCTTTCACTAGTAATTTTCCTAGACTGTTGCACTTCATCCACAATACTCTCAG
>NC_069502.1:960591422-960596422 GCF_027579735.1 Bombina bombina
AAACATATATATGTGACAGTAAGTGATAAACATTCGGAGTCACATTCATACATAAATAAACACAATGATATATGTACATAAATAAATATAAATTAAATTTAAATGCAAAAAGTGGTGATTCTTGCTGTGCTTGTTATCAATTCATAAAAAGATGTAGAATGACTGCAAATAATAAGTGGGCTCTTAACTGGCTGTATACCCACAGGATCTATTTGCAACAATATATTGTTATGTTTTCCAGTAAAAGTATGGAAAGATTGGTGATGTACTGTAATTAATTGGGCACAAATCTATTTACCATTACCCAAAGGCTGTTAATGTATCAGTAAATCAATTCATCTGTATATTTATGGCCATGTACAAATACTAAGCCCAATAAAGATATTCACTTAATTATACAGTGAACTCACAAAGAGACATAAATTATCCAGCTGATACTGGGGAAGGTATATGTGGTTATATCAATATTCACGATCCAACCTTTAGATGGATACCACAATGTGTCTCACAGATATGCCTTATCACATATACTAAAACCATGCTTGATGATGTATAAGAATGTATCTTAATTACATCTGTTATATATTCCTCCTTATCACACAAATATAGACAGGTAAATAAGGCCAGCTTATAGGTGACCAAGTATGAACAGATAGAGATAGTCCATCCTGTTACTCCTTCATATTTATGGGTAATTTAATGACTCCCCAGAGTAAGGTCTAAGGTGCATAAGTAGGTAATTCTACCTCAGGGGCCAGGCTTTCACAACCAAGGTGAGGGGTGTCCCCTCCACCCGGATGTGTCGTAAGCGACCAGCTGGCATCGTTCAAAGGAGCAATGGAGCTGGAAGCTACACGTAGCCACTATGACCCTGGGTTGTACCCCAAGCATGTAGCACCACCTTATGGAATTAGATAAGATTTTTGAAATCTGGGGTGGATAAACTACTACAACCTGTAGTTAGGGAGATAAGGTCATACATCATGGACACAGGTGACTTTATTTGGAAGATACGGACTGTTGACGTCCAACCTGATGACCTATTGGTCTGTGACATCCAACCTGATGACCTATTGGTCTGTTTGGACGTCAACAGTCGGATGTGTCGTAAGCGACCAGCTGGCATCGTTCAAAGGAGCAATGGAGCTGGAAGCTACACGTAGCCACTATGACCCTGGGTTGTACCCCAAGCATGTAGCACTACCTTATGGAATTAGATAAGATTTTTGAAATCTGGGGTGGTATTTAATCCGCCTGGATATATGGTTCCAAGTTTGAAGATCCACTGGGCTTCACATTTAAGCAATGTCTTGCTCCTATCCCCTCCCCGATCCAATGGGGTTATGTGGTCAATGAGGATGTAACGTATGGAAGAAACAGCGTGACCTTGCTTGGCACAATGGCGTGCGACAGGCTGTTCAGAGTCTCCCTGTTTCAAGGCAGATCTTATTGCATGCCTGTGATTTGCCATTCGTTCACGTAACGTGCCTGTAGTTTTGCCCACATAGAAGCACGAACATGGGCAGAAGAGGAGGTACACTACGTGTGTAGTTGTACACGTAATGGAATGTTTAATCACATATCTCCTATTAGTGTGTGGGTGATGAAAGGTTTTAGTACTGACCAGACCATTACACGTTGTACAGCCTAAGCATCTGTATGATCCTTTGATGTTTATTTTGGCTCCTGTGGTGTAGCTAGATTTCTGATCAGTGATTAAGAGGTCCTTAAGGTTGGTACCCCTCTTAAAACCCACCATAGGTTGTAACTGACGGGTAAATGTTAATTTTGGATCAGACGCCATTATGGGCCACTGCTGATGTAAAATGCGTCCCGTGTTCTTGGTGGTTGGAGTGAATGTAGTAGACATAATTAATTTATTGCTCGTGTCTCTCTTTGATGTGGGCTTAATCAATTCATCTTGAGTAAGTAAATATGCTGTGATCATGTTGTCTTGGATAATAGAGGATTTATACCCCCTCTCACGGAATCTCTCTCCCACTCCTGCCAGTTGGGAGACCCCAGTATGCATCTCTGAATTGTTTCTCATTGTTCTTACAAACTGAGATTTGACTATGCCCTTTAAAAGGGCAGGAGGGTGACAGCTGTCTGCTCTCAGGATAGAATTACGATCAGTTTGTTTATAATATAGAGTGGTGCCCAGTTGATGTACCTTTTTTAAAGACCGTCAGATCCAGGAAGTTGATAGTCTGTGTATCAACAGTCATCTTGAATTTTACATTACTGGTGGCCATGTTGTATTGCTCAAACCAAGTTTGTAGGTCCTCCATGGTCCCCCGCCACACCATGAAAATGTCGTCAATATATCTGTAATAGCATACTACTGCCAAATTGGTAGTACGCCACAGATATAGATTTTCAAATTGAGACATATATAGGTTGGCGTATGCGGGGGCCATGGAGGAACCCATGGCCGTACCAGTCGTTTGCAAATAAAACTTACTTTCAAATCTAAAGTAATTTTTATACAAACAGTATTCTATCAGGGAAAGAAAATATTCAACCGGTGGACCCTCATAAAGAGGGTTATTGGTGATATGTTCCTGAACTGCTTTAAGACCCTCAGTATGGGGGATAATAGTATACAGACTGTTGACGTCCAAACAGACCAATAGGTCATCAGGTTGGACGTCAACAGTCCGTATCTTCCGAATAAAGTCACCTGTGTCCATGATGTATGACCTTATCTCCCTAACTACAGGTTGTAGTAGTTTATCCACCCCAGATTTCAAAAATCTTATCTAATTCCATAAGGTAGTGCTACATGCTTGGGGTACAACCCAGGGTCATAGTGGCTACGTGTAGCTTCCAGCTCCATTGCTCCTTTGAACAATGCCAGCTGGTCGCTTACGACACATCCGACTGTTGACGTCCAAACAGACCAATAGGTCATCAGGTTGGATGTCACAGACCAATAGGTCATCAGGTTGGACGTCAACAGTCCGTATCTTCCAAATAAAGTCACCTGTGTCCATGATGTATGACCTTATCTCCCTAACTACAGGTTGTAGTAGTTTATCCACCCCAGATTTCAAAAATCTTATCTAATTCCATAAGGTGGTGCTACATGCTTGGGGTACAACCCAGGGTCATAGTGGCTACGTGTAGCTTCCAGCTCCATTGCTCCTTTGAACGATGCCAGCTGGTCGCTTACGACACATCCAACTGTTGACGTCCAAACAGACCAATAGGTCATCAGGTTGGATGTCACAGACCAATAGGTCATCAGGTTGGACGTCAACAGTCCGTATCTTCCAAATAAAGTCACCTGTGTCCATGATGTATGACCTTATCTCCCTAACTACAGGTTGTAGTAGTTTATCCACCCCAGATTTCAAAAATCTTATCTAATTCCATAAGGTGGTGCTACATGCTTGGGGTACAACCCAGGGTCATAGTGGCTACGTGTAGCTTCCAGCTCCATTGCTCCTTTGAACGATGCCAGCTGGTCGCTTACGACACATCCGACTGTTGACGTCCAAACAGACCAATAGGTCATCAGGTTGGACGTCACAGACCAATAGGTCATCAGGTTGGACGTCAACAGTCCGTATCTTCCGAATAAAGTCACCTGTGTCCATGCTGTATGACCTTATCTCCCTAACTACAGGTTGTAGTAGTATATCCACCAGTTGTGCTACCAGTTGTGTCAAGGAATCCCTTGCCGACACAATGGGCCGACCTGGTGGATGATCCAATGTTTTGTGCAAGATACAACCACAAAATTGAAGCGCTTTAGTAAATGAAACAAATAAGGTCAAAAGCAGGGGGTTCCGCTGGTCAGTAAATAATATCCAAACAATTTCCAGTTCAGCCCACCAAGAGACAGCAGCCTGGGTGCAAATATGAGTAGTATAAGTAAACAGAAACAGATGCACTCTCAGGACTTCCACAAAATTCTTTAATGGAACGTTTTCGGGGTTCACAACGCCTTCATCAGCATCAACATATAAACAAACATCACACAATTTATAGTGTTTCTAACAATATCTCACCAAACAAGTGGTACTCCAAAAGTGCGCCAAATATCGAGTGTGGAACGCATCTTGCGTTCCACTGTGATAATGCCTGTCGGAAGTGATATTGTCTCACTTCCGGTTTCACGGAATTATAATGTTAAGCTTACAAGCAGTGTTGTGTATTGTGCCATCATATATTAACTCTTACACAATGGTGTATAATGTGTACTAAGTAAGCAAGTGCTAAAGTACCTTCTGGTATATTAAAAGTCTGCCTTAGATCGCCGTGATATTAGCTCTGATCGGCTGATTAAGTGTCATAGTGTATACAAATCGTCATAGCAACTGTAGCTATGGTTATGATACACACTCATAAATTGTGTCTTAACACTGTGATAAATCGCATAGTGTAGCAAACATATATATGTGACAGTAAGTGATAAACATTCTGAGTCACATTCATACATAAATAAACACAATGATATATGTACATAAATAAATATAAATTAAATTTAAATGCAAAAAGTGGTGATACTTGCTGTGCTTGTTATCAATTCATAAAAAGATGTAGAATTTATCTTCCGAATAAAGTCACCTGTGTCCATGATGTATGACCTTATCTCCCTAACTACAGGTTGTAGTAGTTTATCCACCCCAGATTTCAAAAATCTTATCTAATTCCATAAGGTAGTGCTACATGCTTGGGGTACAACCCAGGGTCATAGTGGCTACGTGTAGCTTCCAGCTCCATTGCTCCTTTGAACAATGCCAGCTGGTCGCTTACGACACATCCGGGTGGAGGGGACCCCCCACCTTGGTTGTGGAAGCCTGGCCCCTGAGGTAGAATTACCTACTTATGCACCTTAGACCTTACTCTGGGGATTCATTAAATTACCCATAAATATGAAGGAGTAACACGATGGACTATCTCTATCTGTTCATACTTGGTCACCTATAAGCTGGCCTTATTTACCTGTCTATATTTGTGTGATAAGGAGGAATATATAACAGATGTAATTA
>NC_069502.1:961878922-962003922 GCF_027579735.1 Bombina bombina
TCCAGCATATTCACAATATGCCATTATTACTTATCAGTAGCTATGGCTTCAACTATCACCTCTATGCTGATGATACTCAGATCTACCTATCCACCCCTGCACTCTCTCCTTCTGTCCTTTCTCACATCAGTGTCTGCTTATCTGGCATTTCTTCTTTGATGGCCTCTCATCACCTAAAAATTAACATGAATCCAAATAGAGGTGCGCACTCGGTACCAGCAAGAATGGACAATCCACAACATGATAAAAAAAAAGTTAAAAAAATGTATTAATCCAAATTTAAAAATCGACATGTCCAAGACTTAGCTCTTTCTAACCCCCCCCCCCCTCTAATTCTACACCGGTTTCTAACTTTTCAATCACTGTTGGTGACACCACTATCTCCCCATCACCCCAAGTCCGCTGCCTAGGAATTACACTTGACTCCAATATATCCTTCATTCCCCACATCCAATTGCTCTCTTCATCCTGTCGCAACCACCCACGCAAAATCTCCAAAATTTGTCCATTTCTTAGTGCTGAAACTACTAAACAGTTAATCCACTCCCTGGGGATTTTTCAACTTGACTACTGTAATAACCTACTAACTGGCCTTCTTCTCTCCCACCTCTCTCCTCTTCAATCCATCCTAAATGCTTCTGCTAGGCTAATCCACCTCTCCTGACGCTCTGTATCTGCTGCAACTCTCTGCGAGTCCCTTAACTGGCTCCCCATTCATAGCAGAATTAAATTCAAAATTCTCACCTTGACCTAGAAAGACCTTACCAACGCAGCCCCCCCCCTACCTGTTCTCACTCATCAATAAATATACACCAGCCTGCCCCCTAAAATCCAACAATGACCTGATCCTTGCATCTTCTACCATCACCTCCTTCCATGCTAGACTACAGGACTTCTCCCATGCGGCACCAACCATCTTGAACGCACTTCCTCGAGCTGTCAGACTTTCCCCTAACCTTTCATCCTTTAAACGCTCCCTAAAGACCTTTCTGTTCAGGGAAGCCTATCTCCAAATCAGTAACAAATGAATTCCACTTGCCGAATAGCTGCCCTCATCTAACTCCACATTATTATCATACCCACCTTTGTAGTCCCCACCTCCTGTTTCTCACACTCCTACCCATCTAGATTGTAAGTTCCCTCTGGAACAGGGGCCTCAATTCCACCTGTATTTGTTAAACTTTGTCTGGTGTATTTTATATTGTATTGTACTTTTATCTTTGTACCCATGGGCAGCACTGTGGAATCTGTCGGCGCTTTATAAATAAAGAATAATAATAATTATATGTAGAATTCACGGCATGTGTGATAACTGCAGCAGAAACTGTAAAAAAAAGAATAACTTTTGCATACATTTTATTAAATAATATTGAAAATGGCCCAGTGACCACTGCTGTTACTGTGATCACGTTACTAAATTGTCATCAAGGGTAGCCACATGTGATATAGGAACCCATACAAGCTTTTGGGGGTATAGATTAGGGAGTCCCCATTGTGCAGTACAGAAATAAAAGCACTTTTTTCTTGCAAGGTGTTCACTATTACCACAGACTATACAGACAAAATGTATATATATATTTTTTTTAAGAGGACTACTAGAAAATAAACTTTATTAGGGGTCTCTAGATATAGCATATTTTTTATTGTGTATATAATGTAACTTCCTCAAGCCAATCCCCAAGTGTTTTTTTACTTTATATATATATATATATATATATATATATATATATATATATATACATATATATATATATGTTTGATAATACTTACTGATTTGAAAGTGCAGACAATTATCTTTCAAATGAGGGGTCTTGGAGGTTTATAGCTTCTAAGAAAGGGATTTGAATAATCTCCCCTATCTAGCTCTATTGCAGTTACTTGGTTCATCTCCTTTGTGACATCACATGTGTACGTGATAATATCACCGGCATTCCCATGAAACTTGGGAGTGTCCCCCACTAGGCCACCAATGATCCCCAGCCTGTAGTGTGGGGTATCACTTAAAACAGCATTTTAACAGCGATCCCACTATATCACAAAAAAGGCTTGTCATGCGCCTGCAGGCTGCAATGTGCATGATGAGATATAGATCATAATGCTCGTCAAAGGGGTTAAACTCAAAACCTATCTCCTCAAAAGAAAAAATATTTATGTGTACTTTCATTACCATTTTGTCTGGTTTTCCTGTAATTTATCATAGGAGAGAGAGAGAAACAAATCCTCCCTCCAAGGTCAACCACCTGGGTGCAGAAACGCTAATAACAATCCCAAAACAAAGTTGCACTCTCAGGATATTTCACAGCAAAAGTCAGCTTTATTGGATGACGTTTCAGAGATGTGAACTCTCTTTCATCAGATCAAAAGTGTATATAGTATATACACACTCACCAGCCACTTTATTAGGTACACCTGTTCAATTGCTTGGTAACACAAATTGCTAATCAGCCAATTCCATGGCAGCAACACAATGCATTTAGACATCTAGACGTGGTGAAGAGGACTTGCTGAAGTTCAAACCAAGCATCAGAATTGGGAAGAAAGGGGATTTAATTGACTTTGAATGTGGCATGGTTGTTGGTGCCAGACTGGCTGGTCTGAGTATTTCAAAAACTGCTGATCTACTGGGATTTTCATGCACAACCATCTCTAGGGTTTACAGAGAATGGTCTGAAAAAAAGAAAATATCCAATGAGTGGCAGTTTTTTGGAAGAAAATCCCTTGTTGATGACAGAGGTCAGAGGACAGACTGGTTCGAGATTATAGAAAAGACAACAGTAACTCACATATCCTCTCGTTACAACCAAGGTATGCAGGATACCATCTCTGAATGCACAAGACATCGAACCTTTATGCAGAAGCTATAGCAGCAGAATACCATACCGGGTGCCACTCCTGTAAGCTAAGAACAGGAAACTGAGGCTACAATTCACACAGGTTCACCAAAATTGGACAATAGAAGATTGTAAAAATGTTGCCTGGTCTGATTAATCTCAATTTCAGCTGCAACATTCAGATGGTTGTGTCAGAATTTTGTGCAAACAACATGAAAGCATGTATCAATCCTGCCTTGTATCAACGGTTCAGGCTTGTGGTAGTGGTGTAATGGTGTGGGGGATATTTTCTTTGCATACTTTGGGTGGACCCTTAGTACCAATTGAGCATTGTTTAAATGGCACGGCCTACCTGAGTATTGTTGCTGACCATGTCCATCCCTTTATGACTACAGTGTTGACTGCGTTCTGTATAGAAACAAAAAAAGAAGAGGCGCTCTGGTGCAGATGATCCTTGGCTACAAATGATTCTAAACTAACAGTTCAGAGTAATACTCACAAAGATGTTTGCACATGCAGTGCAATAACAGGTGAGCCGAAGCTTCAGAGCCGCTCGGCTGACTCGCTAGAGGGTGAAATCAGCTGTTCACTGGGTAATCACTTCACCAACGATGTGGGGAAAAAAAGATACCTATGACATAAAATATAGAT
The DNA here is from genome assembly GCF_027579735.1 of Bombina bombina. NCBI lineage: Eukaryota > Metazoa > Chordata > Amphibia > Anura > Bombinatoridae > Bombina > Bombina bombina. Next base: position 961,882,405 of record NC_069502.1, read on the forward strand.
ACCGCCCTTGGTGCAGATTATCCCAGGCACAGAATACACATACAACAGATGTCGAGAAGTTAAACTCACAAACGGAGTTGCACAAGCAGTGCAATATCAGGCGTGCCGAATCTTAAAGAGCCGTTCGGCTGACTCCCTGAGGCCTGTACAGCTGCTCCTGGATCGTTGGAGGAGTGGTGGAAAATAAAGGTGGATATGCCGATAGAGGTTAATCCAAGCAAGGGATCAATAAGGCAAATAGAACAATTCACCAGCAAGGTAGACAAAATAAAAGTATTTATTAAAAATATAAAAATTACTTAGCAACGCGTTTCTCGGCTAACATGCCGTTTCATCAGGCTACATAATTCTAAGAGCTACCTTGCTGACTTAAAAGGACTGACAGGACCAATCAAAACCCTGAAAATTCACACACCTCCCTTGCTCAGGTGTACTATCTGATTACAGGGTGTCGCCCTGAGATACATAGCACTTTTGTTAAAAATGAATACAATTTATACAAACTTCAAAAAAATCTTTCTATATATACAAGGGCAATTTAACATGAATCGATAGCAAGTTTTAATCTCAATAATTGTAACAATAATATTTAGATATTTCAGTCTTACAAACAATATAACAATATAAAAGAAATACGATATAATAATCAGATATTTATAAATATAATAGATGAATTCTCAGTAATAAATTTATAATAAACATATAAATCATATAATAACAAATTATATATAAATACAAGAATAAATACTAAAAAAAATATATAATTACTAAAAATATATATAAAGCCATATAATCAATCATATTACTACATCTAATGGTCGGATTAGAACTCACGACCTAGTGGCTGGGAAACCATCAACCCAGCCACTAGGCTATAAGCGGGCTTCTGATGCAAGTGTTCATAGTGTACTGAATGTATCTTGACAATGCTGTGACTAGTGCAAGTGGTGCATTATACAAAATAAACGTGTGTGTGAAAAAAGGTGTATAAATGTGATGTACTTGTGCCTAACAGATAGTGGTATTTACCTTTATAGTGATGTACATATAAGGAAAGCAATGATGTACCATTATGTGATGGATTGCTATGTGTGGCCATAGCAGATATGTGTGACATGTTGGTTAACATACTAGTGTGATGGCTAAAAATAAAATAAGAATTGACTAAAAGCCAATATTGGAAGGGGATACTAGTAATTATTATAGTGCTAATATGTTAATAATTTGCTAAAAAGATATTATGAATGATTATTAAGAATACTTGATGTATTCATATGACATATTTACTATGTTAATGTATTCTTAATGTGACAATATTAAGCCACTATATATAATGTGATATATATTAGTATTAAACATTGACTAGATTGGATCTCCCGACCTCATAGTATAAATATCTAACAAGCTAACCGCTAGGCCATGACTGCCTGTGTGCAAAGAGTGGTCAAATAGTTAAAATACTAATGTGGTGCCTAAATATAAATATTGACTGATAGCCAATATCATAAATAATATTGATTATTAAAGTGCTAATGTATTAAAAGATTTTTAACTAAAAAGATATTGTGGGTGAATATTAAGAATGCTCCGTTTACTCGTGTGACATGTTTGATATGCTAAATATATTCCTGATATAGCAAAATTGTGCATCTATATTGTTAATTTAAAAGATAAAAAATTAAAAAAATATAAATAAAATTTAGTATAAATTAATACTAATAAACAATAATGGCCAGATTTGAACTCCTTTTTTTTTTTAAAGAATTAGTATTAGAGGAATTGGAACAGCTCCCTAAAAATATTTCTAAACATAATCTATTTCCCAACGAGATTAAGGCCCTTGAAACACTAAGGAATAATGCTGAACTGATAATCCGCCAAGCAGACAAGGGGGGAGGTATTGTCCTTCAAAATTATTTGGATTATATTAAAGAAGCAAATAGAATTCTTATGGACAAATCATATTACTCTCCCCTTAAAGAAGATCCTACCCCCAAATACCTAAAAACTTTGACAGGTCTAATTAATTTCGCCCATCAAGAAGGCATTGTATCTAAGAGAGAAAAGGAATTTTTGATTCCCAGTGAGCCTAGTTGTGCCTTCTATTACCATCTGCCCAAAATCCACAAGGATACTGTCAACCCTCCGGGCAGACCAATAATAGCGGGCATAGGTAGTCTCACTGAGAATGTATCAGCTTATATAGATTACTTCCTTCAAAAGTATGTAATTAACTTGGAATCATATATTAGAGATTCTATGGATCTATTGGATAAATTAAGATGTATACCGATCACTAATGACTATATATGGATTACTTGTGACGTGGAGGCTTTATACTCCAATATTCCTCATGATTTGGGTGTGAACGCTATATCAGCTTATTTAGAAGAAGACCAATATATCCCCCCATTACAAAAACAATTTATATTACAACTTATATTATTTGTTTTACAGCACAATTATTTTTTATTTTTAGATGAATATTATTTGCAGATAAAAGGAACCGCCATGGGCACCAGGTTCGCCCCGAGTTTCGCTAATCTATATATGGGGAGCTTTGAAAATAGTTACATCTACCAATCGGAATTTGGGGCGAACCTGGTGTTCTATGGTAGGTTCATAGACGATTTAATTTTCATTTGGAATGGCACTCAAGATAGAGCTTTAGAATTTGTAGACCACCTGAACCTCAATAACAGAGGATTGAAATTTACTAGTTGTATACATAAGGAGAGTGTGGTTTTCTTAGATTTATCCCTGCGTTTTAATAATTTGGGTGGAATAGATAGTTCAACCCATTTCAAAACTGTTGATAGCAACAGCTATCTAGATTTTAGAAGTAATCACCACTATCCTTGGAAAAAGAATGTCCCATACGGACAATTTAAACGGATAAGGCGCAATTGTAGCCTAATATCGGATTATGATAAGCAGAGTACGACGCTCAAAGAGAGATTCATGGAAAAGCATTATCCAACAGACCTTATTAATTCTAGTTATCAAAGAGCTAGAAATGAAAATAGAGAGACATACTTTAACAAAAACCATAATATCCAACGGGGAGATGATAAACCTATTGAAATAAGATTTATTACACAGTATAACTGTAATTATAAACATATAAGTGAAATTTTCCAAAAACATTGGAGAATCCTGAAAAGAGACCCTATTTTAAAGGATCTAATTGGAGATACTCCCTCCATTGTGTATAGAAAGGCCCCAAATCTTAAAAATATTTTGGCACCTAGTAAAGTAGTAAAACACAAGGCCAAACAAGAAAATCATAAATCTAAGAATAGAAGAAACTTGAATTCCCAAATAAAGGGCAGAGGAATATACAAATGTAGAGCATCCAGATGTAAAATGTGTGATCACATAGGACATGGTACTCATGTGTTTCAATCCTTTGTAGACAAAAAAACTTACAAGATCAAAAGTAGAATGACTTGTGCTTCAAAATATGTAGTTTATCTTATCTCTTGTGTTTGTGGGATTCAATATATCGGCCGAACTATTAGACGATTGAGCCATAGGTGGTCAGAGCATTATTGTAGTGTTTTAAAAAACAAGAAATCACACAGTGTTATTAAACACTGCCATAAAAATCACAAAGGGGACCCCAATTGTTACACTATAATACCCATAGAAGAAATTATACCATCCCATACATATAATAGATTTTTGAGGCTTAGGCAGAGAGAGACTTTTTGGATTCATAAACTAAAAACTTTACACCCATTAGGACTTAACCTTAATGTAGATCTGGCAGCCTTTTAGATTAATGTAGATTTGGCAGCCCTCTAGATTATATTTATTAACTAAAAGTATAAAGCTGTTATATAATCTCTCTCTGCCTATCAAAATTACCCCTATCTTATGTAATAGTATAGTATTGAATTAGCATATGAATAATCTTAATAGACCATATACAGCTGATTATAAGAAAATTCGACCAATCTTGGTACACATGCAGTTGTGGCCTAGTGGTTAGGTTGATAGTCTTTATATTATTAGGTCAGGAGTTCAAATCTGGCCATTATTGTTTATTAGTATTAATTTATACTAAATTTTATTTATATTTTTTTAATTTTTTATCTTTTAAATTAACAATATAGATGCACAATTTTGCTATATCAGGAATATATTTAGCATATCAAACATGTCACACGAGTAAACGGAGCATTCTTAATATTCACCCACAATATCTTTTTAGTTAAAAATCTTTTAATACATTAGCACTTTAATAATCAATATTATTTATGATATTGGCTATCAGTCAATATTTATATTTAGGCACCACATTAGTATTTTAACTATTTGACCACTCTTTGCACACAGGCAGTCATGGCCTAGCGGTTAGCTTGTTAGATATTTATACTATGAGGTCGGGAGATCCAATCTAGTCAATGTTTAATACTAATATATATCACATTATATATAGTGGCTTAATATTGTCACATTAAGAATACATTAACATAGTAAATATGTCATATGAATACATCAAGTATTCTTAATAATCATTCATAATATCTTTTTAGCAAATTATTAACATATTAGCACTATAATAATTACTAGTATCCCCTTCCAATATTGGCTTTTAGTCAATTCTTATTTTATTTTTAGCCATCACACTAGTATGTTAACCAACATGTCACACATATCTGCTATGGCCACACATAGCAATCCATCACATAATGGTACATCATTGCTTTCCTTATATGTACATCACTATAAAGGTAAATACCACTATCTGTTAGGCACAAGTACATCACATTTATACACCTTTTTTCACACACACGTTTATTTTGTATAATGCACCACTTGCACTAGTCACAGCATTGTCAAGATACATTCAGTACACTATGAACACTTGCATCAGAAGCCCGCTTATAGCCTAGTGGCTGGGTTGATGGTTTCCCAGCCACTAGGTCGTGAGTTCTAATCCGACCATTAGATGTAGTAATATGATTGATTATATGGCTTTATATATATTTTTAGTAATTATATATTTTTTTTAGTATTTATTCTTGTATTTATATATAATTTGTTATTATATGATTTATATGTTTATTATAAATTTATTACTGAGAATTCATCTATTATATTTATAAATATCTGATTATTATATCGTATTTCTTTTATATTGTTATATTGTTTGTAAGACTGAAATATCTAAATATTATTGTTACAATTATTGAGATTAAAACTTGCTATCGATTCATGTTAAATTGCCCTTGTATATATAGAAAGATTTTTTTGAAGTTTGTATAAATTGTATTCATTTTTAACAAAAGTGCTATGTATCTCAGGGCGACACCCTGTAATCAGATAGTACACCTGAGCAAGGGAGGTGTGTGAATTTTCAGGGTTTTGATTGGTCCTGTCAGTCCTTTTAAGTCAGCAAGGTAGCTCTTAGAATTATGTAGCCTGATGAAACGGCATGTTAGCCGAGAAACGCGTTGCTAAGTAATTTTTATATTTTTAATAAATACTTTTATTTTGTCTACCTTGCTGGTGAATTGTTCTATTTGCCTTATTGATCCCTTGCTTGGATTAACCTCTATCGGCATATCCACCTTTATTTTCCACCACTCCTCCAACGATCCAGGAGCAGCTGTACAGGCCTCAGGGAGTCAGCCGAACGGCTCTTTAAGATTCGGCACGCCTGATATTGCACTGCTTGTGCAACTCCGTTTGTGAGTTTAACTTCTCGACATCTGTTGTATGTGTATTCTGTGCCTGGGATAATCTGCACCAAGGGCGGTATCTATATTTTATGTCATAGGTATCTTTTTTTCCCCACATCGTTGGTGAAGTGATTACCCAGTGAACAGCTGATTTCACCCTCTAGCGAGTCAGCCGAGCGGCTCTGAAGCTTCGGCTCACCTGTTATTGCACTGCATGTGCAAACATCTTTGTGAGTATTACTCTGAACTGTTAGTTTAGAATCATTTGTAGCCAAGGATCATCTGCACCAGAGCGCCTCTTCTTTTTTTGTTTCTATACAGAACGCAGTCATCTCTTTTTCAACATCTTTGGAGAGAGCAGCTATCGTTTGGGACATCATTTCCAGATTGGACATCACTCTATATTGGGACTTTCACTTGCATCTATGGATGTATATTTCCTAACCATATGACTGTGGTGACTATTGTTATGTATTTGTATTTATAATTATACAGTTTATATTGTTTATTATTTTTTGTAAGATATAAAACTTAGGATCTATCCATATTATCACTTTTTTGAAATAGCATAAATTAGGCGCACCTTATTTCTGGACACACTACTTAGATATAGTAGAGCCCCATTGTTTTTATGACTACAGTGTACCCATCTTCTGATGGCTACTTCTAGCAGGATAATATACCATGCCACAAAGCTCAAATCATCTCAAACTGGTTTCTTGAACATGACAATGAGTTCATTGTACTCCAATGGCCTCCACAGTTACCAGATCTCAATCCAATAGAGCACCTAAGGAATGTGATGGAACGGGAGATTCGCATCATGGATGTGAAGACGACAAGTCTGCAGCAAATGCGTGATGCTATCATGTCAATATGGACCAAAATCTCTGAGCAATGTTTCCAACACCTTGTTGAATCTATGCCATGAAAAATTAAGGCAGTTCTGAAGGCAAAATGGGGTCCAACCCAGTTCTAGCAAGGTGTTCCTAATAAAGTGGCCAGTGAGTGTGTATATATATTTATATCAATATATCTATCCATCTATTATATATAGCAATTCGCCGGACTTCAGTCAACTGTGAAAAACAAGTGTTTATTAAAGTGACATTTCGGGGGTAAAAGAACCCCTTCATCTGACAAACAAACAGTGTTCAAAGCAAATTAATAAATGCTTGTTATGCCCTTCCCCCATGCAATCTTCCAATCAGAATGCAACATGTACAAAATATAACAACAGAGCATGTGCTAAAATGTCAAAGATTCCATTACCAAAAATCATGTATAAAAATAATCACATATAAAAATGATCCATAAATTAACAATATAGGCCTCTAGTTATCAAGCGTCAACCTCAAATACGCTGGAATTCCGCAGCGTATTTGTGGCGAGGCTGATTCGCCTTAGTTATAAAGCCCTACACACCAGCAAAAGTCGAATTTAGTGACGTCAGCTTCGATCCGCCGGACTCAGTCCGACACAGATCGATTCTTATGTCACTCCAGATGTTCCGCACACAAGTTCGGCACAATCTGACTACTTTTGCTAGTTATCAAAAAACTAGCAGGTACGCTCGGCACTTTTCCGGCCCAGCGTACCTGGTTTAAATCCGCCGCCCTGGATGCGGCGGATCCCATAGGAATCAGTGGGAGTCTGACCATAGCGAAAGTTCATGTTCGCTGCTGCCCGACATCCCATTGATTCCTATGGGAGCTGTCTGCACCTAACACCCTAACATGTACCCCGAGTCTAAACACTCCTAATCTGTCCCCCCCTACACCGCCACAACTAAATAAAGTTATTACCCCCTAAACCGCCACTCCCGGAGCCCACACCACTCTAATAAACTGATTAACCCCTAAACCGCCGCTCCCGGACCCCACAGCCACTATAATAAATATGTTAACCCCTAAACCGCCGCTCCCGGACCCCGCCGCCACCTACATAATACCTATTAACCCCTATCCTGCCCCCCCTACACCACCGCCACTATAATAAATTTATTAACCCCTATCCTGCCGCCCCTACACTGCCGCAACTATAATAAATGTATTAACCCCTATCATGCCCCCCCTACACCGCCGCAACTATAATAAATGTATTAATACCCATCCTGCCCCCCCTACACCGCCGCCACTATAATAAATTTATTAACCCCTATCCTGCCCCCCTACACCGCCGCAACTATAATAAAATTATTAACCCCTAAGCCTAAGTCTAACCCTAACCCTAACACCCCCCTAACTTAAATATTAATTAAATACATCTAAATATTATAATTATAATAAATTAATCCTATTTAAAACTAAATACTTACCTGTAAAATAAACCCTAAGATAGCTACAATGTAATTAATAATTACATTGTAGCTATTTTAGGATTTAAATTTATTTTACAGGTAACTTTGTATTTATTTTAGCTAGTAAGAATAGTTATTAAATAGTTGTTAAATATTTAATAACTACCTAGCTAAAAGATATACAAAATTACCTGTAAAATAAATCCTAACCGAAGTTACAATTAAACCTAACACTACACTATCATTAAATTAATTAAATCAATTACCTACAAATAACTACAATTAAATAAACTAACTAAAGTACAAAAAATAAAAAACTAAGTTACAAAAAATAAAAAAATAAGTTACAAACATTTAAAAAATATTACAACAATTTTAAGCTTCTTACACCTAATCTAAGCCCCCTAATAAAATAACAAAGCCCCCCAAAATAAAAAAATGCCCTACCCTATTCTACATTAAAAAGTTAACAGCTCTATTACCTTACCAGCCCTTAAAAGGGCCTTTTGCGGGGCATGCCCCAAAGAATTCAGCTCTTTTGCCTGTAAAAATAAAATACATTAAAACCCACCACCCACATACCCCTACTCTAACCCAAACCCCCCTTAAATAAACCTAACACTACCCCCCTGAAGATCATCCTACCTTTAGCCGCCTTCAGCCAGCCGACCACCGATGGAACAGGAGAAGACATCCGGAGCGGCAGAAGTCATCATCCAATGGGCGCTGAAGAAGTCTTCCATCCAATTGAAGTCAACATCCAGGCGGCGCTGAAGAAGTCTTCCATCCGACTGAAGTCATCATCCAGGCGGCGTCTTCAATCTTCATCCATCCGGAGCGGAGCGGAGCCATCTTCAGACGAGCCGACGCGGAGCCATCTTCTTCCACCGACGACTGAACGATGAATGACGGTTCCTTTAAGTGACGTCATCCAAGATGGCGTCCCTCGAATTCCGATTGGCTGATAGGATTCTATCAGCCAATCAGAATTAAGGTAGGAAAAATCTGATTGGCTGATTAAATCAGCCAATCAGATTGAAGTTCAATCCGATTGGCTGATCCAATCAGCCAATCAGATTGAGCTCGCATTCTATTGGCTGTTCCGATCTATCTGTCTTCTATACCGTGAGTGACTGCGTTTACCGCAGCTCCTGTGTGAACTTTTAAACATTTATTTCAATAAATATTCTATGTGAATCTTATCAAAGTGCTGTGTGCATAGTGTCTACACCGGATAACACTACTTTGTTTGGAAATGTTTGCTCTAATTCACGAGCTCTAAACCATTAATTTTCTCTGGGACTCCTGAATCCTCTTTGAATTTTATATATATATATATATATATATATATATAGTCACGCTCGGCTGCTGGAAGCTCTGCAGTCCTCTCTGTGTGCTTGATTGACAGGTGTCTGAGTCACCCCTTCCTGATGATGTCACAACCAGGCTTTTTATTCTGAGCTTCCTGTTTCTCCAGTGCCCGTTTGTTTGTTTAACTTTGTGCTTCTGATAGGAATTCGCTGAGGAATCTCTCTAACTGCTGCTTTTCTGTTGCCAATCTCTTCAAGGACTTACTATGCTGGATTAACCTTCAACCTTCTGATTGCCTGTCTCCAAACAATGCAAGTACTGTTTGTTTTGTAAAACTTTCAAACTTCCTGTTTACCTGCTGCAAACCCTGCAAATACTGACTACTCTGTGTACTGCCAAACTATTCAAATACTGTTATTTCTGTGAAACCTTCAATCTGCATGTTTACCTGTTTCCAAACTCTGCAAATACAATTATTCAGTGTAAACATTCAAACTGCTTGATATCCTGTTGCCAATCTCAACAAGTACTGATTAATCTGTGTTAACCTTCAAACTACCAGCTTACCTGTTGCTATCTCTGCAAGTTCTGACTACACAGTGTTTACCCTCAAACTGCCTGATTACCTGTTGCATACTCTGCAAAGACTGTCTACTCAGTGTTAACCCTCAAACTACCTGATTACCTGTTGCATACTCTGCAAAGACTGTCTACACAGTGTTAACCCTCAGACTGCCTGATAACAAATGACCTACTCCTGCATTATTAACTGTTTCCTGTTTTACCCTTCTTCTGTCTGAGTATAAGTGGACTATTCCTGCTCTCCTGATTCTGTGGAAGACATTTCCTGAAACCAGTTTCTTATTCAGAAGTCTATCTGGCTGATATCATGAATTACTTTGGCACAGGCTAACCCTGCTCCATATCATGAGTACTTTGTTTTTTGGAGGTTGTCGTGAGGTCACGTCCTGGATTAAACTCAGAGTGCAAGGGTGTTGTTTAAGTTCGCCCTAGCATTTGGGTCTTCTTCTGGACATTTCCTAACCTGACATATATACACACACACACAGATATATATTTTACAAAAACTACATCAGATATATACACAAATATATATTTAAAAATAAATAGAACATTTTCCTCTATGTGAAAAATGTTGGAATGTTAGGTTCACCCGCAAGTGATAAGTGTTAATTTTTTCACCATTTGCATGCTCGATTAAAGTCTATGGTGGAGATGTTAACGTAGTTGCAATATCTCAAGTCCTGAAGTTAGCACACATCGGTTTTTGCTTGCATGCAAACATTTTACTTTGAACTTCTAATATGCAAGCTACCCCACGCATGTTAAATGTTTACTTATGCCAGTGTTTGCCACTTCTAATCTGGCCCAAAAAGTATACTTTGGTGACTTTTCATCCTGACAGCTAATGGCTAAATACTTAATTTTTATTAAAACACTAAGGGCTCCATGTAGCCCTTGCGAGCCTGCTCAGGCTCCATTGTCCGTATGTAGCGAAGGCGGGCAGACAGCTTTGCAAGTTGAGAAGCTGTCTTCCCGCCTCTTAGTATATGGGGCCCTATAGATGGAGATATACAGTGTAGGAAAGGAAATTATATATTTGTAGTGAAAATTTATATTTTCTTCTGCTACAGATGATGAATTGGTCACTGGAAATGTTGCTCGCAGTTTTCAAGTGCACTAGGGGATATATGGCTATAATCACTAACAATTGGAGGGGATGACTAAATCATATAATGTCCCACTGCGTTTATTCTGTCATTTTCCACCAACATATTTACCTTCCTGTTTGTCTAAAATCTTTTTATGACAAAAGCACCATGCAGTTGGAATAAAAGGAATTTGGAGATAGTATGAGGATAAGTGGTTCCCATAGTAACTAGGTAAGATTTTGCCAGATTCGTATCCATTGCCACAACTTCTATGCCACTAAAAACTCTGATTCCTTCTCTACCATCCATCAAAAGAGCAAAAGCTAATTGCAGTTGAGGTAAAATAATATGATGAACCTTTTTTTCTGCACTATGTTTTGATTTATGGCAACAAGTACAAATCACATCTTTAGATGTCCTACTGGAGTTATCATTATTCAAGAAACATATACATTGTAGCTAGGGATGGCCGAATGTGTTTACATTCAAAATTTGAATGTTAGAACGAATGTTATTGTAGAAATTCCATTTACATAATAGAAAGTTGATAAGAACGAATATTCTTGCAAATTCTATTATCAAATGTTATTTACAGTTTTCCAATGTCACTTTAAAATTCGAATGACATATTTGAATTAGAATGTCACATTCGAATTCTAATATTACATTTATAAAACACAGTATTAGACTAGATATACTATTTCAAATTCGAATTTTACATTTATAAAACACAGTATTAGACTAGAAATACTATTTTGAATTTGAATGTTACATTCAAATTTGAATGTAGCATTCAAATTCAAATATTACATTTATTAAACACAGTTGTAAACTAGAAATACTATTTTGAATTGGAATGTGACATTCGAATTTGAATGTAGCATTCAAATATTACATTTATTAAACACAGTTGTAGACTAGAAATACTATGTCGAATTTGAATGTTACATTTGAATTAGAATATTACATTTTGAAATTGAATGAATATATAGATAAACATTCTATTATTCAAACGAATATTTTTTAATATTATTGAAAAATTTGAAAACAAATTCGAAAATAGAATGTTAGAATGTTATATATACATTCAAAATTTGATTTGAACGAACGACTGTATCAAAATTCCTTTTAAATTTTCGAATTTTTAGAAACTTTCGCTCATCTCTAATTGTAGCCCATTTTCAGTTATCTCTTACATAGTATTATCCTTGTGGTTACATTCATCTAGCTCTGTGACACAGTGTATGTTTCCATTAGAAGAGTAGTTTATATTCACTCCATAATTTATTTTAACAGACTATGCAATAGACAGGTGCCACTCTAATTGCCAAATAATCATATAAGATGGATTAATTCTAGACAAACTTAATTGTGAAGAAAGTTGGGTTTCAATGCAAAATCGAAGCTGACATGCAGAGGTAGTGTGAAGTCAACATCAAACAATTTAAACATGATATTGCAGCTTTAACTCAACTAAACAGTTTGAAAACTTTAAGAATATAAAGTAAACATAATATCCATCTCACTGGTAGCCCTAATGGAAAGAAGGAGAAAAGGTGGGTGGAATAATGGGAAGATTGAATTTTGGAACACTTTAGGAAAGATTGCAACTGATAAACCAGCTCCTAACACATATAAAAGAGCTTGCTCTATATTGTTAATAGCACCGTGACTATATTCCCTGATTTCTCATCTAATTCCAGGTTTAAAAAAGTATCTATAGATGTTATAAGACAAAGGGCCTTAATAAAAACCCATACACTACATTCTATGAGGCCGAATTATCAAAGGTCTTGCGGACCTGATCTGACAGTGCGGATCAGGTCCGCAAGACCTCGCTGAATGCGGAGAGGCGCAATACCCTCTCCATATTCAGCATTGCACCAGCAGCTCACAAGAGCTGCTGGTGCAACGCCGCCCCCTGCAGACTCGCGGCCAATCGGCCACCTGCAGGGGGGTGTCAATCAACCCGATTGTACTCGATCGGGTTGAATTGTGGTGCTCTGATGAGGCGGACAGGTTATGGAGCAGCAGTCTTTAGACCGCTTCTTCATAACTGTTGTTTCTGGCGAGTCTGAAGACTCGTCAGAAACATGGGCCCTCAAGCTCCATACGGAGTTTGATAAATGGGCCTCCATGTCTATCTTAAAGTTTCTGTGGGAGAGAAATTGCTTTTTTCCATATCTTCCCAGTAGTTACAAAACACTTCCTTTTCTGCTTCTCGTGATTCCTGAGATAAATCATTTATGGGAATGTCTTCATATTAATTATTTAAGTTATTTTGGTTGGAAACTTACAAGTTAATACAAGTTTATTTTTTTTTATTATGTTTTGTCAGTGAAATAAGGTACTTAGTGCCCTAATCAACCGTTACCATGGAACTGAGTTTTTGGGAATTATTTTCCTCTTAGGGATATTTCTATAATCTAATGCTGGGAAAAGAATGCAAAAGTGCTCTTAACTCTGTGCATTTTAGACAGTCATGTGATCCCTCTTGGAAAAGAACATACAGTGGGAACTGACAGTTTTCTAACCCACTAAATATCAGGTTTAGAGAAATAATTGTTGGATAATTCTTACTACTGTACTTACTTGAAAGGGGAAATAATACTCTTTCAAATGATTTGCCACTTGACACTAAAGTTATCAGTTTGAGAATGGCAGCTCTCTAGGTTTACGGGTTTACATAAAAGATTGTGAGAGGGAGCTAAAGAGAGACAGATTTTTTTTTCTGTGCCTCACTTGTTAATTGTGGCTCCTATTTCCTGTTCATTGATTTGAGAAGAGTCACCTAAACAATCTGTCTCTTATGTCAATCAAAAATAACCCATATTTCAATTGACTGGTAACATGACACCCTACATGATCATATAACTTTTGGAAAAAAAACATGAGTATTTAATGTCCTAGACATTAATTTCAGAGTTGGTTAAGGAGACTGCACCACCATATCTACCAAAAGTAAACCAACATACAACAGAGATCTCTTATTATAAGCAGCAATGTCTCTAATCTTGAAATAATAGGTCACATGACCCTCAAGTATATATTTGCTTAAGAATTAAAAAAAAAATTGTGAGAGCTAAATGTTTAAATTAATATTGTATTTGTCTACTAGTAAATTATGTTTAGGACTTTTAGGTTTATCATATTTCTTAAAAATAAAAATCTGTGTATGACTATGAACATAAATTTGCATTCTGATGCTGATAAAATGGGCCAATTCCTGAGGGAATCAATGATGCCTAAAAACTGATACAGATATTAAAATGTACTTTAAACCGTGAGCTCTTTTTTCTATTAGTCCTATTTTCTATGGTATAGTGTGACTTAACCATAAGGTTTAAGTATAATGGTTTCTAACCCCTTAGAGAAAACCTAAATCCTTTTATGTGAAGAATTTTGAAGTTTAATCATCTGTGAAGAAACTGTTTCAAGGATTCCTTCCAGGTATTTCTACTTCTTTTTTTTCCAGACCCATTTTTTTAGCTGCAGACAAAACTACTTGACTGAATTAAGAAAACTAAATGAAAATGTTAAAACTAGAAACTTAGAGGAAGACCCTAGTCCAGGTATTCCCTTGATGTCTTAAAAAGAAATTAATAAGGGGGACAAAATATTTATAGACAAAATAGAAGAGATAAAGCAGTAGTGTAAGACCCACAGAAAGGGAAATCAGCTTCCTTGAATAAGTATTTGAATATTTGAATAATATTTTGGACTACACTACAAGTGGCGCACTAAAGTTAGAGCGGGTCGCGATAGGCAATAGAGATTTGCAGCAAAGAATGACACTATTCAGTATTTTATATATATATATATATATATATATATATATATATATATATATATATATATATATATATACACACACACACACATATATACACACAGAGTAGCTACAATACTTACTTTAATGTGCATGGACAACAATAAGGTAAGTATTAACCGCCTAAAAAATAAAAGTAAATAAATGAATACTGACAATTTTTATCTGTATTGTTTTGATTTATTCATTTCTTTTCATTGGTACATTCATTCAGATATTCATTTAGTTACAACCAAATGCAAATCTGATTTTTATTTTTTATGAATGTGCATTCATCCAAAAATGAGTGCACATCTCTAATAAGCAATATTGCAACCGCTCTAACTTTACCAAGTTGAAAGTAAACACAATTTGTGCTTGTCAGGTTAGCGCAAGTTAAGACCTAGCAAAAAGTGTAAGGGGTAAAATAAAGTTCCACCAAGCACAACATAAATATATTAAAATAAAGTGTTACACTTATTTTTATCACAGAAAACACATTTTATAACGGTTAAAAGGTACATGGTATATGGCAAGGTGTTTGAATGAGAAAGACTATAATGTGTATATATATATATATATATATATATATATATATATATACATACACACACACACACACACACACACACACATATATATATATGTGTGTGCGTATATGTATATACAAATGTATTTATGTGTTTAATGTATGTACATACATACATTTATTTAAAAAGGAGTAGAGCCACTGTATAGATGAATAAAACGTCCATTTATTAAGCAAAATTAAAATTCAATAGAACAGCAGGAAACATCCCAAAGAAAGTAGGTGTAGCACAAACGCTGACATGTTTCAGCCCTCAGGCCGTAATCGTAGCATACAGTGCTACCACAGAGATGTGTCTTAAAACAGATAAAGTATTACCTGATTGGATACAATTTAATAGGTGGGAGTAACACCTACAAATCTTAACAAATATTAACCCATGGATGCCTGGAGCTAAACAGTGTTACCAAGGTGATTAACAAAATAAAAGAAAAGAAAAGAAAGTAGTACTAATATTGACAGTGCAAATATACAAATTTACAAACTTTCAAATGTTGATTTGTACAAAAATGTAAAAGGAGCAACTTTGAAGTATAAAACATCACTTAGTTAATCTAAATACAAAATACCAAAGTTGAAACATGTACAACATACAACACATGTAATATATACTATACTATCATTAAGAATGAACCAATCTCTTTTGCTAAAATAGAATAGAATTTAAGGACAGTTCACTATGGCCCAATCCAGTGATATTAATTCATAGTAAACATACATATGGTTATGGGTATATATTTTTTGGAGAGCACAAACATACAAATTCAAAAATTCAAAAAATTAGATAAACCTAAATTTAAATACAAATACAAACTTAAATAGTAGTAGTGTACTCCAAAGAATATGACCCAAAAAGCCCAATAAGTGTCACTGGACTAAATATAGATATAAAAAAAGCACATGGACATTCATTCCAAAGACACTGGAAATTTATAGAGTATAGATTACTATAAAATTGGGTAAAGCAGATGTCAGGAGAGATGTGGTCCTATGTCCTGTACAGAGTATCCTGAATGGTGGTCAGAAATGTAATTTAACATATTGTAATGTAATGTATTAAGTATAGCACATTAAATTCAAAGCTAATCCGATGCCTAAAAATGAATAATAAAGAATAATAACGTAACGCCACGTTTGACGTCACCGCATTGGACGATCCGGAAAGTGCATGCGGCACAGAAGGACTCACACCGGAGAAACAAGCTGAGTGCAGCTACCGAGGACGCTCTCGGTCCGTGACATACGGTCATTACCCAGTGGATGGGATCAGTGCTTGCTTTGGTACCGGAGGTATGTGGGATGTTTGATACCTACTATCAAGGCTGTATATAAGCAGCCAGTTTGGGACTTTCCTGCAGTAATTTTGCGGTTCAAAGTTTGTGGTATTGAAAAGGGGGGAGGGACACGCTCCCATAAGACCCAGATGAAGACTCTACTCTCATTGTACATAATTATATAGATTGCATCCACTGTTTGCCCTGTGCTCTGTTGTATTCATACATACATTTAAACATATATTAACAAAAATATACACATATATACATATACACATATTAAAACCCTTTTCAGTCAAATACCTTTAAACATGAAAATTAATATTTATTCAATTTTATTAATCATTATTATGTTTTACTGTGTAAATATTTCACATACCAATGTTTTCACATAGAAGAAAATGTTCTTTGTTCACCAATGAGGTTCCGAATCTGAATCTGTAGCTTGATTAAATGGTGCCCAATGAATTGGATTGTGAGTAATGCAAAAAGTAATGTAATTAATTCCATTCCTTATGTTTTGAGTGACATGTGCACTGCACATATGTTGTACACTTGTCAGCCTTATTGGTTATGGAAAAGGCTGATGTCCCTATTTAGTAATCAAGGGCAAAATGGGAGATCAAAGCAAATAAAATCATTATTTTAAAATTATCAATGGTGCATAAATTTATAAACCACTCCTATGGCACATGGAAACATAGGCAAACTAAACAAGAAATCAACTGGTCTTTGGCAATACACAAGGGAACCCCTGCTAATAAAAAGTGAGATGATTAATGCCAGTTCCAGCCCCATGCCAGGTGTTCAACATTGTGCCCTGCATTTGCTCAGTGGTGTCACTAGGGTTGGTGTCACCCGGTGCGGTAAGTTATGGTGTCACCCTCCCAGTAAGCAAACACATACAAAAACACAGGCACACACGCATACAAACACTCAGACACACTTAAAAACACACTCAGATGCACACACAAACACTCGGAAACACACTCAGACACACACACAAAAACACACACACAAAAAACAATGAGACACACACACACAAAAACACTAAGACACACACACACACACAAAAACTCACACACACACACATACAAAATATGTAAACTGAACTGCATTAATTATAAAGCTCATGCCTAGTGCTGCTCCCTGGCTCAGCAGAGCATCAAATGAAAGATAAACAGAGCACTCTAAAATAAATCACTGAAGAAAAAGTTTAGGCGCGCAAACTATAAAAATTCTGCTCTCTGACTCTGTTCCAAGTCTGTCAGTGCACAGCCCCGGGTCGCGTGCCTACCACTTCTTATGGCCAATCACCTCTGCACTCTGCCCACCCCCAGACCCCCGCCCGCCCTCCCCTCCTACCTCTTCAGTGTGCACTTAGTGAACCTAAACTGTACCGGTCTGGTGGGCATCATACGTGGCTCCTTCACTTTAGAGACAGTGTCAGACAGTCATGTGGTTAGGTGCCAGGCATCCCCCTCACGAGTTCCCATTTAGAGAGACAGCACAGCAGTGAGTGACTCCACTGCTCCACACGTCACCGAGCAGTGAGCATAGATAGGCAGGCAGGTTTAGGCTAGCAGCGCAACTTCGCAAGCCCCACGTCACGCCCACAACATTCATAGTGAAATTGGGCAGGGGAGAAGCAAAGTACAAACAAGCAAAAGCAGCCGGGAAAACTGTTGAGATTGCAGTGCTGGCTCAAGGGGCAAAAAAGTTAAGTGTCTACAACTTCCCCAGTCCCACTAATGTTCACAAAAGCCAGCCCCTCTAATACAAAATATATGCATCTCAACATTGTATTTCTTTGAATTTCAATAAAAAAAAAAAAAAAAAAAAAATTGTGGTGTCACCCCCTGGAGGGTGTCACCCAGGTGCGGCCCGCACCCTCTAGTGACTCCACTGCATTTGCTTAGCCACAAATCCTGTGGGCTTTTTTTATTTGCATATATAGGCGCCGATTTATTATAGTGTGAGTGGACATGATCCTATATGTATGTGTGTGTCTGTATGTATATACTGTATGTACATTTATGTGTTTACATATGTATGTGTATTTATGTGTATGTTTTAAATTTATATTTCAAAATAAAATTATAGTTTAAAAGTAGGTGAAGCACTCCACTGTTTCCCCCTCAGCTTAGTGCACTTTCAGATTTAGTGCACTTTTGTCTTAGTTCTCAAGCTCTAGCCGACATGAGTTTTTTTTGTTTTTTTTTAACATGTTCTCATAGATGTTTATTATGTGAGAGATTTAGAGCACCAACAATATCTGACATCCAGATTTTATCACTCCCTAGAATTGTGCTCAAGAGCTAATGTATTTGTTTTGGGTGCAAAGATAAAAGCGCTATTGATTTAAATTGAGCAATGTTAGCATATTATTAAGACTCATGTTAACAAAGTAAAACAATATGCATGTCACAAATCTGGTGAAAATTGACTCCGATACTGTGGGACTTTTCAGTAATGTATTTTATCATCCAACATATTTGATTGAAGAAATGTCATAACACACAAATGTAAAAGCCATTATTCTTGTGTCTCTTAGGTAAAAAGCAGAAACACAATGTTACATTTCAACATGTGATTAGTGAACTATTATTTATAATGCCTCTTTGTATCTGACTCCATTTCACAAACAGTATTTGATTTATTTCACCGTGACACACTTTGCTTGCCAATGCCTCTCCATTCCTGGCACAGTCGATATGGCTAGTTTAATTGGCACACATTAATATTAGCATTAAAATTGTATCCAGCGCCTTTAACTGTGGCAATTTTAGCAGTGTTACATGTCACCTGGCACATTTTACTTCTGATATATTGACTACCCTTGAGTAACCCATGAGTATGTCACATGCACTTAAAAGAATACATGTACCATAGGTTGCAAAATTAGACTATAAGTAAAGCTAGTGGACATGGGTGCAATACTCCCTCTCCCTTTGCATAATCATAGTCATAATAGGGGGCAAGTGACCCCATATTTAGAGGGAGGCTCCTCCTATTTCAGATGAAAGGTAACTTTTCTCTCTAGGTGGTACAGGATGGAAAAGCTTACTTTTGTAGTTCTATAAGAACCTAATCTCTTGCTCTAACTGGAATGGGAAATGCCTCTGCATTGGTGATTTAGCAACGCAAAAAACATGACAAACCACTTCATTTTGCCACTAGAGAGGATGATTGCAACTGGTGCAGAGGACTTCACATGTGGGTGGTTAAGTGCAGTTTACCTATGTGTTGTCCTCTTCACTGAAGCTGTTACACCACACAGTCCTGCTCCATAACTGATGAAGTTGTATGAGGCCAGTTTGTCTTTATTTTTTACTAGGAAATAAGCCTGCCCATAGGTCAGTCTACATATATATATAAACCCCAAAGGTAATAATAAAAAATAAAAAAAATTACAGAAAAAATAAACAAAGCTATCCAAAATAAAAAATTTAAACCTTAACAAATACCACTATAAAAATAAAAAATCCCCCCAAAATAAAAACACCCCCTAATCTAATACTAAACTACCAATAGCTCTTAAAATTACCTTTAGTAGGGCATTGCCCTAAGTTTAAAGGGACACTGAACCCAAATTTTTTCTTTTGTGATTCAGAGAGAATGCAGTTTTAAGCAACTTTCTAATTGACTCCTATTATCAATTTTTCTTCGTTCTCTTGCTTCTTTATTTGAAAATGAAGGCATCTAAGCATTTTTTGGGTTCAGGACTCTGGAGAGCATGTTTTTATTGGTGGATGAATTTATCCACCAATCAGCAAGGACAACCCAGGTTGTTCACGAAAAATGGGCCGGCATCTAAACTTACATTCTTGAATTTCAAATAAAGATATAAAGAGAATAAAGAAAATTTGATAATAGGAGTAAATTAGAAAGTTGCTTAAAATTTCATGTTCTATATGAATCCCGAAATATTTTTTTTTGGTTCAGTGTCCCTTTAACAGCTCTTTTACTTAATTTACCAATTACCTACTAACAGTAAAACCCCTCACCCAATCAACCCTCCCCCCCAAAATAAAAAAACAGTCTAAAAAAACTTAAGCTACCCATTGCCCCTAAAGGGGCATTTGCATGGGCTTTGCCCTTAAAAGGGCATTCAGCTCTTTTACTGCCCTTAAAAGGGCAATCAGCTCTTTTACAGCCCAAAAAAACCTAATCTAAAAAAAAAAGCCACAACAAAAAATAAAAAGAAAGCCTAAGACTAAGACCCAAATAGGAATTTACCATTCCTGAAGTCCAGCATTGAAGGTCTTCTTTCAGACGGCTCCATCATCTTCTATCCTCATCTGGAGTGAAGGGGGTGCGGTGTGGAGTTGCGGAGCGGTCTTCCCCGATGAGAGGATCTGGAGCAGCGGTCCTCAGTGGTGGTCCTCAGCGAATCCTATCAGCCAATCGGAATTAAGGTAGGAAAAATCCTATTGGCTGATGCAATCAGCCAATAGGATTGAAGTTCAATCCAATTGGCTGATCCAATCAGCCAATAGGATTGATCTTGCATTCTATTGGCCGTTCCAATCAGCCAATAGAATACGAGGTCAATCCTATTAGCTGATTGCATCAGCCAATAGGATTTTTCCTACCTTAATTCCGATTGGCTGATAGGATTCTATCAGCCAATCGGAATTCAAAGGACCAGTCATTCAGTCATCGGCTGTCGGATGAAGAGGATGCTCCGCGTCGGATGTCTTGAAGATGGACCCGCTCTGCTCTGGAAGGATGAAGATAGAAGATGCTGCCTGGATGAAGCCTTCTGCCAGTCTGGATGTCCTCTTCTGGCTGGATAGGATGAAGACTTCGGACCCTCTGGAGGACCACTTGTGCCCGGCTGGGTGAAGACGGCTCAAGGTAGGGTGATCTTCAAGGGGGTAGTGTTTTTTAAGGGGGGATTGGGTTGGTTTAAGGGTAGGGTTGGGTGTGTGGGTGGTGGGTTTTAATGTTGGGGTGTATTGTATTTTTTTTACAGGTGAAAGAGCTGATTACTTTGGGGCAATGCCCCGCAAAAGGCCCTTTTAAGGGCTATTTGCAATTTAGTATAGGGTAGGGATTTTTATTATTTTGGGGGGCTTTTTTATTTTATTAGGGGGATTAGATTAGGTGAAATTAGTTTAAAATTCTTGTAATTCTTTTTTTTTCTGTAATTTAGTGGGGTTTTTTTTCGTAATTTAGTTTAATTAATTAATTGTAGGTAGTTTAGGTAATTAGTTTAATTATAGTGTAGTGTTAGGTGTAATTGTAACTTAGGTTAGGGTTTATTTTACAGGTAATTTTGTACTTATTTTAACTAGGTAGTTATTAAATAGTTAATAACTATTTAATAAGTATTGTACCTAGTTAAAATAAATATAAAGTTGCCTGTAAAATAAATATAAATCCTAAGCTAGCTACAATGTAACTATTAGTTCAATTGTAACTATCTTAATAAATTTAATATAGTAGCGTCGACGTTGGGGTCGGAAGATTAGGGGTTAATAAATGTAGGTAGGTGTCGGCGATGTTAGGGCTGGCAGATTAGGGGTTAATAAAATGTAACTAGTGTTTGCGAGGCGGGAGTGCGGCGGTTTAGGGGTTAATATATTTATTAAAGTGGCAGCGATGTCCGGTCGGCAGATTAGGGGTTAAACATTTTAGTTAAGTGTTTCCAATGTGGGGGGGGGGGCTCAGTTTAGGGGTTAATAGGTAGTTTATGGGTGTTAGTGTATTTTTAGCACTTTAGTTAAGAGTTTTATGTTCCGGCATTAGCCCATAAAACTCTTAACTACTGACTTTTAAATGCGGTAGGAGTCTGGACAGGAGAGGGTCTACCGCTCACTTTTTCAGGCGATCGTAATACTGGTGTTAGGAAAATCCCATTAAAAAGATAGGATACGCAATTGACGTAAGGGGATTTGCGGTAAGCTAAAAACGTGGAAAAAAAGTGAGCGGTAGACCCTTTCCTGCCTGACTCGTAATACCAGCAGGCGTTAAAAGCAGCGTTGGGACCCCTCAATGCTGCTTTTTAAGGCTAACGCAAGACTCGTAACCTTGCTGTTCTTGATCCAGATAGGGCATGCAATTTTAAACAACTTTTCAAATAAAAATTTTTTTGCTTTGTTCTTTTAGTATTCTTTTGTTGAAAGCTAAACCCAAGTAGGCAAATATGATATTTTTTTAAGCCCTTGAAGGCAACCTCTTATCTCAGTGCATTTTGGCAGTTTTTCAGATCAATCCATCGCTAATTCATGTGTGTCATGTAGATAACATTGTAACTCATGTGGAGTTATTTATGAGTCAGCACTGATTGGCTAAAATGCAAGTCTGTCAAAAAAACTGAGATACTTAGATACAAGGTTATCACAAAGGTAAAAGGTATATTAATATAACAGTGTTCCTTATGCAAAACTGGGGAATGGGTAATAATAAAAAGATTATCTATCATTTAAATGGATAGTAAAGTCCAAATTCAAGTTTCATGATTCAGATAGGGAATGTAATTATAAACAACTTGCTAATTTACTTTTATCATAAAATTTGCTTTGTTCTCTTGGTATTCTCAGTTGATAACTAAATCTAGGTAGGCTCATATGCTAATTTCTAAGCTCTTGAAGGCCACCTCTGAATGAATTTGACAGTTTTTCACAGCTAGAGGGCATTAGTTCTTGTGTTTTATATAAATAACATTGTACTCTTGCACGTGGAGTTATTTAAGAGGCAACACTTATTGCCTGAAATGCAAGTCTGTCAAAAGATCTGAGATAAGGAGGAAGTCTGCAGAAGCTTAGATACAAGGTAATTAGAGAGGAAAAAAGTATTTCTATGGGGGGCGGAGCTAGCCAGCAAGCTGAGAGGAACTTCTTAGCTGGAGCTCCTGAGAAAAAGCATAGAAATAGATATTTTTAACTAAGTTCTGGCAACAAGAAAACCGAATTTCCAGCCTTATGTGCTCCTGAATGCACCTAGGAAGCAGTTGGGCAATTTTCAGCTGTTTGTTTGCAGATTTTGGGCGGACCAGTCTCCAGGACCAGGCTGAAACTAATATAGTCCGGGGATGCGGCCTATACCGGGCCGGATGGTTTTCAGCAAAGAAATAAAAACATCAGAAGCCAGCTACCTGCCATCCGACCAGCTAGGAGACCTCAAGTAGACCCGAGGAAGGGCCACAGTGAGCTCTCAAAACCTAAAACAGGGTGCTCTGTTGTCGCGACTAGATTGTGCTGGGGCCTTTTGAGATCCGAGAGGATTATGGAGGATCACCGCACGGCTATCCTAGCCCTTTTTGATAATTACGGCCGCTGGCTGATGAGCCGACTTGACCGACTTATAGAGGTCAGTAGAACTCATGGTCCGGACCAAGCTGAAGGCGGGCGGCTTGAGCGAGTGGCTATGGCCCTGGAACCATACGAAACAGTCACTCTGGAGGCTTTCGCCAGACACCCTCCCACAGAATCCGCCTCCCACCTAGACGCTACCCCGGCCCATGTCAGGAATAGGTACCCACCGAGTGTAGTTGCCCGAGAAAGTGCGGCTGACCCTCCGAAGCAACAGGCGACATGTGACTGCCTGACAAAAGTAATGGCTGCGAGGGCCTTTGAGGGAGAGGCTCTAGAGACACTGAGTGGCCGGCCTGGACCTGTGTTTACTAAGGAAGTAGTGATTGTGGCAGTAAAATGGCTTACCAGTGGATATCTTGTCTCACACTGCTCCGGTGCTCAGCAGAGCCTCTGCATCTCTGAGCCTCTATATGTACAGGCTATCCAAGATCACGAGGACCGCTGTGAGGCCATACCTCAACAGAACAGGACTGAGTTTTGGAAGGGGGGAACAATGAAGGAGAGAGCCCGGCTGCATTTACTGAGGAAGCTAGAGGTCAATACCCTGCTGGGCCTGAGGCCCTGCACTGATTATGGCCCGTGGCAGCTAGCTACATTACAAGAGACTCCTTTTGTGGTAACACACTGTGTGAAAGCTGGTGTGGGCTGAATGTCTATACTGAAACTGTGGGTTTGTGTTGTGGGTCATTTCTGCAGCTAACGCCAAGTCCCGACAAGACAACTTTGCCCTGTAATTGCAGTTCTATATGAGGATCGGGAGGTCCGCACTTGCTGTCTTGCCGTTGCGATCATCTTGCTTTATGACCCCAACAATCCTAGTGTATTTTAGTTTAGTGGAAATGTGAGACCTTTTATTCTAATTGCCTACCTTGGCCTAAGCATGTAATTGTTATGTCTTCCTCCTAGTTAGAGAATTATTGCTATCTACCTCAAGATCTCTTTTTGTTAATTATTATAAGACAGAGTAATATTTCAAGTACCCTTAGAGCTCTAGGAAACAGGAGAATATATCAGCATGATACGCTACTATGGGCTTATTGGTGGTTATGTGGGGATGTCTACCATTCTATAATCGTAAGCTTTCCACACATAGAAATGACTAACTTTGGTGCAGGTAGTTTCCTATGAGTTAACTTCAAGTGATTATGATATGTTTAGTTAATATTATTGATATCTCTCTATTTTGCGGCACACACTGATCTAGGAACCCTCATCTAGCTAAGCGCATAGTTTTCTTTGGGACTAGCCCCACAGCGTATATATTTATGCAGAGGGACCACTAATAGCGCTCAGCCCTTGCTTAGGGTGTACTTGTGAGCTTTATTTTTATTGAGTGGTCCTACAGCTCAGTTAATGAGTATGATATCAATCTACTTTATGAATATATGGTGTAATTAATTAAAAGCTTAGTTTCTCATTACTTATAGTAAATAAAATTCACACAGCTTACTCTATACTCTAGTCTGGGGAACTAGATTCAGTGACCTACCAGTCGTACATATTACCTGTGTGCTATCTCCTATCCTGAGTTATAGGTATATTATTTAGTTAAAATGATTTTTTGGTAGATCGATTTGGCCTTTAACACGAAGACCTGTGAGTCTCACTTTCCCTTTCCCCTTGTGTTCAGTTTTAAATAATGTTAAGTTGTTACATTAGTATTCTATGTTTCTCAAAGCAGTTAGACCATGTTAGCTATAGCATAGCCCCCACATAGGCTTGAAGCAATCACTTACGCAGACACTAAAACTTATATAGCCTTCTATGTGTTTCGTATTTCTATGTTTACTCCGGGGTTGTTTGCCTTGCTAGATATGAAAATTGACAACTGAAGGCTATGCTATTCCCAGCCTGCCCTCCGCCCCCCCACCATTCTTATGCGGTTAGGGTTGAATCCTTTCCTCCGCATAAATTTTTGACAGAGTATAGTAGTCTCTGTCCAACCCGCAGTGTCATGCTCCAGTCTTTCCCTGCATTTCTGTAGCATGGCTCTCGGGGTTCCAATACAGGAAACTCAAGTTCATTTACGATTTCCTGCTTCTCTGAAGTGTACCCATGATAATAGTTTTAGCAACGTTTATGCTCCTTTAACTGCTTAGTGTTACTGGTTTATTTGGATTCAAATAATAATTGTGGATTGTTTTGCACCTCACCTGTAACAACTGTTGATCCATAGAGTTACATTGGTGCCCTCTTTATACTTCACTGTTTTGGTATAGTGTGTTCATTCCATAATCTGTATTTATCTGACTTATACTGCAGCTGCAATTTTCACTATTATCTCCATCAACATGTCCTCAACTGCTTTATTCAATTTCTGGGCCCTCGATTGGTCCTGTTTGTCTGAGGACTAAGCGAACCTATAAGATTGAAAAACTGAGGTGCCCAAAATGCCATGTCATGTCAGTATAACGTATGTTGTGAAGTGTAACCTGTTGATGAGACTGTTGTATTTATGCTATTTTAACCTCAATAAAAAAAAAAAAAAAAAAAAAAAAAAAAGTATTTCTATAACAGTGTTGGTTATGCAAAACTGGGGAATGGTAAATAAAGGGATTATCTATCTTTTTAAACAATAACATTTTTGAGGTTTACTATCCCTTTAAACAATACAAATTCTGAAGTAGACGATCCCTTTAAATATTCTTACAAATCCACAATCACAATGAATACAAAAGTTACTAGAATGCCTATGAATAAAATGCTCCACAAAATATTCTCTTGACACATAAACATACATAACTATAGTTCTAATACAAAGAACTTCATTTTGTACAGTGAGAAATTACAGTTTGGCAGATTGAAGTGTCTCAACTGTTTCAGTACTGGAAATCTCTGCATGTTTTAAAAACACAATTTACCGCATAAGAATTGTTTAAAGCCCACTATAGTAAAAGGGAAAATCGGCAGCCACTTTGTTCTATGCGATAATATCTTGTACTGTTAATTTTCTAGAGCAAAAGCACCCAAAATGAAAAAAACAAAAAACACATTATTTATAGTAAATGGATTTTGAAAAATTAAAATAAGCAGTCTTACAATTTGACTCACATAAAATAAAACACACCCTAAACACACACCCTTTACCCATAATGCCACAGATCAAATAAATAAATAATAATAATTCATTTACAAGTTTCACTGTTTTGGACCTGAAAAAAAAAGTTAATTTCACATTTGTAAATGGTTATTGTCATTCCACACTGTACAAAGGTATCAATCAAATCACTCATAATATAAGGAATAGACCTGCTGAAGGGTCAGTGTATAAAAGATTTACATTTGTTCAACTTTTACTTGCTAATAACTTGTGCACAATCAATATTTGTGCTTGAGTGAAAAACTTTACTCTCAAATTGCAATACACAGACACTCACACACTTGTGGTATCAATTCCACTTGCGTACAATTCACGTTACATGATGCTCACCTCTCATAATCTATGCCTTATTGTTTCCTGATCACAACAGATCTCTATGACTAGAATCAAATATATCTAAAACTTCCCAGTATGTAGTGAGCACTAAAAAAATCCCGCTGTGAGTGCATGATTAAATGTTCCTTTATTGAGACATTACTATGGTGATAAACTCTAGAATAATTACAAGTTTAGCGAAATCAGCTCATTTACAATTCACTGTGTCAAGCATGTCTGTGAATATCACTGAAGATGAGAAAGAAGCATAATATATGCCCTAAAAATTCACATCTAAAAATTAAATACCAATTAGAAACAATTTAAAAAGTTATATTTTAATTCTAGTCAACAAGCTAAAATTAGAAAAAAAAGACTATACTAGTTTCTTTGATTATATTTGTATATATTAACCAAAACATTAATTTCTTACTGTATCTTATATCCTGAAATAATAACATTACAGATTAAATGAAATATGAATCAATTCACTAATAACTGATTGCATAATTAAGGTGAACTAAAAAACATTCGGCCAGATTACGAGTTTTGCGTTAGAAGCTGTGCGGTGCTAACGAGCAGTTTTCTCTCACTGCTCACTTACCTACAGCGCTGGTATTACGGGTTTTTACAAACCCGGCGTTATTAGGCAAGTAGTGAGCGTAGAACAAAATTGGGCTCCTTACCGCACTCCAATACCAGCGCTGCTTAAGTCAGCGGTGAGCTGGTCGTACGTGCTCGTGCACGATTTCCTCATAGGAATCAACGGGGAGAGACAGCTGAGAAAAAGTCTAACACCTGCAAAAAAGTCTAACACCTGCAAAAAAGCATAAAACTCAGTAACGTAGCCCCATTGATTCCTATGGGGAAATAAAAGTTATGTTTACACCTAACACCCTAACATGAACCCCGAGTCTAAACACCCCTAATCTTACACTTATTAACCCCTAATCTGCCGCCCCTGACATCGTCACCACCTACATTATATTTTTTTAAACCCTAATCTACCGTTCCAGACATCGCCGCCACTATAATAAACATATTAACCCCTAAACCGCCGCACTCCCACCTCGCAAACATTAGTTAAATATTATTAACCCCTAATCTGCCGTCCCTAACATCGCCGCCACCTACCTACATTTATTAACCCCTAATCTGCCATCCCCAACGTCGCCGCCACTATACTAAATTTATTAACCCCTAAACCTAAGTCTAACCCTAACCCTAACACCCCCTATTTAAAAATAAATACTTACCTGTAAAATACACCCCAAGCTAGCTACAATATAACTAATAGTTACATTGTAACTAGCTTAGGGTTTATTTTTATCTATTTTACAGGCAAGTTTGTATTTATTTTAACTAGGTAGAATAGTTATTAAATAGTTATTAACTATTTAATAACTACCTAGCTAAAATAAATACAAAAGTACCTGTAAAATAAAACCTAACCTAAGTTACACTAACACCTAACACTACACTACACTACAATTAAATACATTAACTAAATTAAATACAATTAACTAAATTAAATACAATTATCTAAAGTACAAAAAAAAACACTAAATTACAAAAAATAAAAAAACAAATTACAGATCTTTAAACTAATTACACCTAATCTAATAGCCCTATCAAAATTAAAAAAGCCCCCCAAAATAAAAAAAACACTAGCCTAAACTAAACTATCAATAGCCCTTAAAAGGGCCTTTTGCGGGGCATTGCCCCAAAGAAATCAGCTCTTTTACATGTAAAAAAATATACAAACATCCCCCAACAGAAAAACCCACAACCCACAAAACAAACCCCCCAAATAAAAAGCTAACTAAAAAAAACCTAAGCTCCCCATTGTCCTGAAAAGGCCGTTTGGATGGGCATTGCCCTTAAAAGGGCAGTTAGCCCTTTTGCGGCCCAAAGCCCTAACCTAAAAATAAAACCCACCCAATACACCCTTAAAAAAACCTAACACTAACCCCCTGAAGATCGACTTACTGTTCTGAAGACCGGACATCCATCCTCAAGGAAGCGGCAGAAGTCTTCATCCAACCGGGCCGAAGTTCTCAACAAAGCCGGGAGAAGTCTTCATCCAAGCCGGGGGAAGTGGTCCTCCAGACGGGCAGAAGTCTTCAACCAGATGGCATCTTCTATCTTCATCCATCCGACGTGGAGCGGCTCCATTCTATTGGCTGTTCCAATCAGCCAATCAGCCAATAGAATGCGAGCTCAATCCTATTGGCTGATTCCATCAGCCAATAGGATTTTTTCTACCTTAATTCCAATTGGCTGATAGAATTCTATCAGCCAATCGGAATCTAAGGGATGCCATCTTGGATGACGTCACTTAAGGGAACCGTCATTCAGTAAGAAGACTCCGGATGAAGAGAATGCTCTGCATTGTATGTCTTGAAGATGGAGCCGCTCCGTGTTGGATGGATGAAGATAGAAGATGCCATCTGGATGAAGCCCGTCTGGAGGACCACTTCACCCGGCTTGGATGAAGACTTCTCCCAGCTTCGTTGAGGACTTCGGCCCGGTTGGATGAAGACTTCTGCCGCTTCCTTGAGGATGGATGTCCGGTTTTCAGAAAAGTAAGTCGATCTTCAGGGGGTTCAAAGAAAAAATGGTGGGTATAAGGTGCGCAAATCTACCCCTGCACTACACACTAATCTACTCCCATAAAGCAGATAATCAAAGAATAGGTACAAAGAGAAAAGAGGTGTGTGTATGCGCTAAACAGCTGCGGGGATAAAGAAAATCTACAGTTGTAAAATATTTCTTATAAATAAGTGTGTCAAAGATGTGTAATACAAAACTAATGGGTTTATAATATAAATACTCCTATATTGATATATCATACAATATGGCTAATCATCTAAAAATAAATCTAGTATCAAAAAACAGGTTTAGCAAAATAAGATTTATTAATCTCAATTAAAAAGATATATTAATCTAGATTAAACATTCACATAAACATATTTGATTAAGTGTTAATATGACCGGTCATACATAAATACAAAACAACAGAAAAGACTATGCTAAAAGTTGAGATTAAAATCGTGCTGATAATAGCTGTTAATGTATAGAGGCAACTAAATCTAGAGAATCTTAGAATAGTTGCCACATATATGAATTAATCCACCTTTATAGTACTGACACAAAAAGGGAGTGTAGTAAAGATAAAAGTTCCGATATGTTGGTATAAAAGTTCCGTTTTGGAATAGGCTTATGTCAAAGTTCCGTTAAAGGAAACAACTGGTGTTAAAACAACATATGGGGATAATGTTATTATAGTTCCGTTTCGGTATTCCAAATGTTCCAAATGTTCAAACAAAGGTTATTAACGGATTGTGTTTAAAGGATGAAATCTTCTTTAAAAGTTTTAAAAGTTAACTCTGACTACCACGCTGTGGTGCCCCTACACCTCTATAGTGCCTACCTGCTCTTGTCTCGAGCTGAATCCTCCGTCTAGGTACGGCACAGGTGATCTTCAGGGGGTTAGTCAATCATATTGGCTGATCCAATCAGCCAATAGGATTGAGCTTGCATTCTATTGGCTGTTCCAATCAGCCAATAGAATGTGAGCTCAATCCTATTGGCTGATTGGAACAGCCAATAGAATGCGAGCTCAATCCTATTGGCTGATTGGATCAGCCAATAGGATTGAAGTTCAATCCTATTGGCTGATTGCATCAGCCAATAGGATTTTTTCTACCTTAATTCTGATTGGCTGATAGAATTCTATCAGCCAATCGAAATCTAAGGGACGCCATCTTGGATGACGTCACTTAAAGGTACCTTCATTCCGAAGAAGCCATCGTTGGAAGAGGATGCTTCGCGCCGGGTGTCTTGAAGATGGAGCCGCTCAGCGTCGGAAGGATGAAGATAGAAGATGCCGTCTGGATGAAGACTTCTGCCTGTCTGAAGGACCACTTCTGCCCGTCTGGAGGACCACTTCTGCCGGCTTCATTGAGGACATCTTGCTGCTTGGATGAAGACTTCACCAGTAAGTGAATCTTCGGGGGTTAGTGTTAGGATTTTTTAAGGGTGTATTGGGTGGGTTTTATTTTTAGGTTAGGGCTTTGGGCAGCAATAGAGCTAAATTCCCATCCAAATGCCCTTTTCAGGACAATGGGGAGCTTAGGTTTTTGTAATTAGGGTTTTATTTGGGGGGTTGGTTGTGTGGGTGGTGGGTTTTACTGTTGGGGGGGTTGTTTGTATTTTTTATTTACAGGTAAAAGAGCTGATTCTTTGGGACAATGCCCCGCAAAAAGCCCTTTTGAGGGCTATTGATAGTTTAGTTTAGGCTAGGGTTTTTTTATTTTGGGGGGGATTTTTTTATTTTGATAGGGCTCTTAGATTAGGTGTAATTAGTTTAAAGATCCGTAATTTGTTTTTTTATTTTCTGTAATTTAGTGTTTGTTTGTTTTTGTAATTTAGCTAATTGGATTTAATTTATTTAACTGTATTTCATTTAGGTAAGTTATTTAATTGTAGTGTAGTGTTAGGTGTTCTTGCAACTTAGATTATGTTTTATTTTACAGGTAAATTTGTATTTATTTTAGCTAGGTAGTTATTAAATAGTTAACTATTTAGTAACTATTCTACCTAGTTAAAATAAATACAAACTTGCCTGTAAAATAAAAATAAAACCTAAGCTAGATACAATGTAACTATTAGTTATATTGTAGCTAGCTTAGGGTTTATTTTATAGGTAAGTATTTCGTTTTAAATAGGAATAATTTGGTTAATAATAGTAATTTTATTTAGATTTATTTAAATTATATTTAAGTTAGGGGGTGTTAGGGTTAGGGTTAGACTTAGGTTTAATGGGTTAATAAATTTAGAATAGTGGCGGCGACGGGGGCGGCAGATTAGGGGTTAATAAGTATAATGTAGGTGGTGGCGATGTCCGGAGCAGCAGATTAGGGGTTACTAAGTATAATGTAGGTGTCGTCAATATTGGGGGCGGCAGATTAAGGGTTAATAAGTGTAAGATTAGGGATGTTTAGACTTGGGGTTCATGTTAGGGTGTTACTGAGTTTTACGCTGCTTTTTTGCAGGTGTTAGGCTTTTTCTATAGGGAAATCGAGCACGTACAACCAACTCACCGCTCACTTAAGCAGCGCTGGTATTGGAGTGCAGTGTGGAGTGCAATTTTGCTCTACGCTCACTTCTTGCCTAATAACGCCGGGTTTATAAAAACCTGTAATACCAGCGCTGCAGGGAAGTGAGCGGTGAGAAAAAACTGCACGTTAGCACCGCACCCCTCATAACGCAAGACTCGTAATCTAGCCGTATGTTTGTTGTAAACTGCCCCTCACACTTGTTTGCAATTAGTGAGGAGGTGGTAGGTGCATACAGTATCTCACAAAAGTGAGTACACCCCTTACATTTTTGTAAATGTTTTATTATATCTTTTCATGTGACAACACTGAAGAAATGATACTTTGGTACAATGTAAGATAGTGAGTGTACAGCCTGTATAACAGTGTAAATTTGCTGTCCCCTCAAAATAACTCAACACACAGCAATTAATGTCTTAACCGTTGGCAACAAAAGTGAGTACACCCCTAAGTGGAAATGTCCAAATTGGGCCCAAAGTGTCAATACTTTGTGTGGCCACCTTTATTTTCCAGCACTGCCTTAACCTTCTTGAGCATGGAGTTCACCAGAGCTTTACAGGTTGCCACTGGAGTCCTCTCCATGTCCTCTCCATGATGAGACAACATCATGGAGCTGGTGGATGTTAGAGACCTTGCGCTCCCACACCTTGCGTTTGAGGATGCCCCACAGATGCTCAATAGGGTTTATTTCTGGAGACATGCTTGGCCAGTCCATCACCTTTACCCTCACCTTTTTAGCGAGGCAGTTTTCATCTTGGAGGTGTGTTTGGGGTCGTTATTATGTTGCAATACTGCCCTGCAGCCCAGTCTCCGAAGGGAGGGGATCATGCTCTGCTTCAGTATGTCTAAGTACATGTTGGCATTCATGGTTCCTTCAATGAACGAACTGTAGCACCCCAGTGCTGGCAGCACTCATGCAGGCCCAGACCATGACACTCCCACCACCAGGCTTGACTGTGGGCAAGACACATGTCTTTGTACTCCTCACCTGGTTGCCGCCATTTGATGCAGTGTGCGGCACATGGTCTGAGCACTGACAGGCTGACCCCCCACCCCTTCTACCTCTGTAGTAATGTTGGCAGTACTCATACGTCTATTTTCCCAAAGAACCTCTGGATATGACGCTGAGCAAGTGCACTCAACTCCTTTGGTCGACCATGGCGAGGCCTGTTCTGAGTGGAACCTGTCCTGTGAAACTGCTGTATGGTCTTGCCCACCATGCTGCAGCTCAGTTTCAGGGTCTTGGCAATCTTCTTATAGCCTAGGCCATCTTTATGTAGAGCAACAATTCTTTTTTCAGATCCTCAGAGAGTTCTTTGCCATGAGGTGCCATGTTGAACTTCCAGTAACCAGTATAAGAGAGTGTGGGAGCGATAACACAAAATTTAAAACAACTGTTCCCCATTCACACCTGAGACCTTGTAACACTAACGAGTCACATGACACTGGGAAGGGAAAACGGCTAATTGGGCCCAATTTGGACATTTCCACTTAGGGATGTACTCAGTTTTGTGGCCAACGGTTTAGACATTAATGACTGTGTGTTGAGTTATTTTGAGGGGACAGCAAATTTACATTGTTATACAGGCTGTACACTCACAACTTTACATTGTAGCAAAGTGTCATTTCTTCAGTGTTGTCACATGAAAAGATATAATAAAATATTTACAAAAATGTGAGAGGTGTACTCATTTTTGTGAGATACTGTATATATAGCGAGTGTTTGTTGATATCATTCAGACATTTTTATACATTGATTGCTCTTGAAAAATGTATTATATCTGCTGATACATGTGGAGCATTTTAAACCAGCTGATTATGTGTTTTTATTAAACTTTTTTAAATGCACTCGATGTGAGGATCGTTGCTTTGGGATATAGTTTGTCCTGTTGAACATCTAATAATCTTAGTTTTGGAACATATTTCCCTGTAAGTACTTTCCATTTAGTGGGAAATTGTCTAAGCCTAATACACTATGCTGTGATTTACTTTCTCTTAAGATTCCAGACTTCAGTGACACCTAAAGAGTGAACTGCCACCATTACAAACTTACCTATTTAGATATCTTTTTAACAAAGAATAATATGAGAACAAAGCAAATTTTATAATAGAAGTAAATTTGAAACATTTTTAAAATTATATTCTCTATCCAAATCATGAAAGAAAAAAAATAGTATTTAAAGGGACAGTCTAGGCCAAAATAAACTTTCATGATTCAGATAGAGCATGTAATTTTAAACAATTTTCCAATTTACCTTTATCACCAATTTCGCTTTGTTCTCTTGGTATTCTTAGTTGAAAGCTTAACCTAGGAGGTTCATATGCAAATTTCTAAGACCTTGAAGGCCACCTCTTTTCAGAATGCATTTTAACAGTTTTTCACCACTAGAGGGTGTTAGTTCATGTATTTCATATAGATAACACTGTGCTCGTGCACGTGAAGTTATCTGGGAGCAGGCACTGATTGGCTAAACTGCAAGTGTGTCAAAAGAACTGAAATAAAGGGGCAGTTTGCAGAGGCTTAGATACAAGATAATCACAGAGGTTAAAAGTATATTAATATAACTGTGTTGGTTATGCAAAACTGGGGAATGGGTAATAAAGGGATTATCTATCTTTTAAAACAATAAAAATTCTGGTGTAGACTGTCCCTTTAATGTCCCTTTTAATTAACAAAATTATTTTATATTTAAACTACAAACTCCCTTTAAACTGATGTCCCATGATTATGCCAAGAATCTTGCATTGTTTAGTTTTGCATTTTTAATAATCCACTTTTTGATGTTTATTAAAAGTTATTGTTTAGAATTTGTGGCAAACTCTATTTACACCTCATACTGAATTTGCTACTGATGTGTTATCTCTAAATTCAGCTCACATACTCTAAGATATATCATGTATTTATCTGGTAGTCAAAGGCTTAGAGACTGGCAAATGTTGTGACACATTTGTTAAAACCTAAGAACATTGGCAATGGCAACAGTTGCTTATTCTATAAAAATGAAAATATTCCACATTTGTTTTTATGGAACTGTTAGGTTTTCCTACATCAGCATAATTTGAATATCAAACATAACATACGAGTATTTAAATATTAAAGGGACAGTTAAGTAAAAATGAAAATTTCATGATTCGGCTAGAGCATCTACTTCTTAATTGACTTTTATTATCTAATTTACTTAGTTCTTTTGTTATCCTTTGTTGAAAAGCATACCTAGCTAGTCTCAGGAGCAGTTATGCACTACTAAGAGCTAGCTGCTGATTGGTGGCTGCACATTTGCCTCTTTTCATTGGCTTACCCAATGTGTTCAGCTAGCTCTCAGTAGTACATTGCTTCTCCTTGAACAAAGAAAATAAAGCAAATTTGAGAACAGAAGTATATTGGAAGGTTGTTTAAAATGGTGTGCTCTGTATATTAAAATGTGGTTTCATGTCCCTATAACATTCAAATGCTGATTGGCCTAAAATGATGTTATTGATTGTATGACCCTATCACAAAATAATAAAGGTTTTTTTATGGAATAAAGTGCTGCTTATTTTACTGTATTCTGGATTGGCCAGAGTCGACTGTCAAAATAAAATCACTCACTTTGCTTTCAAAAAGAAATACATTGTGTATGTGAATTACAAATATGTTTCAGTGAAAATAAAAAAAAAAATGAAAATTAGATACATTTTGGAACTTCTATTTCTAAATTAACTACTCAGCTTCCAAATAAACTATGAATTTTACAATGTTTTTAATTGATATTCCTTTACTATACAAACCCAATTTTTCTTAACAGGCTGGTTAAAACTTTTTCTGTCTTAGTCAGTGAGCAATAGATATTCCACTACTATTGGTGCACAGTCATACATTTCCAGCACTTATCCAAATAAGGCAAGTGTAAGGTGGAATTTAGCTATTAAAAAGCAATAGCAGCAAACAAGATGTTAATTTGTTTTAAAAAGTTTTAGACTTGGCTGATACATTTTTCTATAACAATGCAACATAAATGTCTTGAAATTAAAAGGTGTTTACTAGACATGGGCAACATTCAAAAATTTGATTTGACTGAATCTTTCGGAACTAATATTCTGGGAAATTTGTTTGCCCCAAACATTTGTCTGCTGCAATATTGGTATTTGTTTCATTTTAATTAAAATGAATATTTGTGGAACACTTACATTTGTTTTTGTTAAAGAATGTAAATTTTCCTTTGCTACATGTGAAAAAGTTCACCTGTAGCATTATCTGTACCTCTAGCACGCTAGAGCTGCGTTAATCCCGACCCTTCTTCTTAGAGCCCCGGGACAGCGCAAATAGGAGACTTAGCGTGGTGGATCCCAGGGCTTGCGCTAAAAGATCTTCTCCTTTAATGCAGGTGTTCTGGGAAAATTGCGAACTTGTGAAAACAGCAAACTACCTCACTTCCTGTGACGTGGCATCAGCTGTTTCACAAATTTTGGCCGTAATGCGCATGCGTGGTAGCGTTATTACATACCTGGCCGCATACAGCACTGCTACAATTTTGAGAGCTGTGAAATTCCTGGATCCTTTCAAGAGTGCATGCTTGGGATTTTGAAATCCATCAATACCGAAGCTCATATCACTGATACAGTTTCGGGACTTGAGTAGTTCCTGGACCCTTTGTTGTACAGCGCCCCGCGTTGCCAATTGCCATACAATTATACATATCCCCTTTACATTGACATAATGTTTGTATGACCAAAACAGGTTGAACAATAAAAAAAAATAATGTATAAGTGTTGCTGTTTCATGTCACTGTAAAGAGGATACGTATAATTGTATGGCAATTCATTGGCAAAGCGGGGCGCTGTACAACAAAGGGTCCAGGAATTACACAAGTCCCAAAATTGTAGCAGTGATATGAGCGGCGGTATTGATGGAATGGATCGATGCGAATCATGAAATTTAAAAAAAATAAAATGTGTTTCATGTCCCTTCAATTACACACTTGGCATGAAACTGTGCTGCAAATAAGCTCAGTCTTTTATAATCTTTTTTTTTTTTATTAAGTTTCTCTTCTGCACTGGATCATTTTTTCCATCTCTTGTTGAAGAATAAGTGTAATATTTGTTCACTTATGTCTGTGTGTACAATTTTATAGAATGTTGATTTGGCAATCCAGAAATTCTAGATATTTGTTCATTTTTGTGGTGTTAACTTTAATTAAATTCGGATACTGGTAGCAAATGTTCAATAATCCCTCAACAGAAAAGAAATTCACCTTGTAAATAGAAAAGGTCCTTTTGGGTGAACCTTTCAAATCTCTAAAGTGCGTTTACTTAATATATAGTAAATGTCCAAGATATGCCCATAGCATATACACATTAATCCCTTTAAAGTATAAATAAAACTCAAATCTACTCACCAAACTATAGCAGAAAAACAGAGCTAAGAGATATTGTCTGAAATTGTCTCATAGAAAATTACTAAATAGAATGACTGTTGCTTAATCATGCTAAGTAAAATAACATTGTCAAATATGGTAGAGGTAATCATAATCTTCTAATAAATTCTTTTGAAAGCCCATGGTAACTTTTTTAAATTTTAAAGGAGATTAGAAAAAATGTATAGATGGTTTTCTTTTAAATCCATATTAAATATATTAACAATTAAAGTGACATTGTAACTATAAAATTGTCTTTCTATTAATGTATTCCCAATGATCCATTTTACATGTTAGAGTGTATTACATTGCTTAGACATAGTTCCATTAACCTTGATCATGCCATTTGAAATAGCTGATTTTGCCATTTGAAACTGCCACCTATGCTGAAAATAAAAATACTGCAGTATTCTCTGTAGAATCCTTATGTGAACAAAAGGTATCAGCACAGATCAACTCCCAGTGGGGAAAGTAGAAAGAGATCCGAGACAATATAAAAAGTTGTTCCAGCAGTTGCTTGTAATACAATTAACTCTTATGAGCTATTTGCCTATGGGCATTGCCCCTCTAAAACCCTTTTCATGACAAAAAAAAAAGTGGAGCACTAACAGTTACGCACGGTTGATAAGGGGTTTATCGCGGGTGTTTGCGCTTGTCGAGTTTACTGCTGGTATTACAAGTTGAAAGTAAATCCAATCGTTTGAGCGCAATCACAATTTACGCTAGAATGATTACCGCTTTCTCAAAACCCGGTAGTTTTGCAAATCAAAAAAGTTGCACAAAACACATCAAAAATGCATTACAAAGTACAGTTACACTCATAACACAATCTAATAAAAAATATATTGCACACAAAAGGGCGGTTTTGTGTGTGAGTTGGGCGTTAGGTTTACTTTCCACTTTGTTTACTCCATTGACTTCTAAGGAGAGGAATACATGAACATGCATGTGATATTCTATTTTTGCACTCATCAGGTTAGTGCGTAAGCGAAAACAGTTAACTTTTTAACTCATAATATGAGCGCAACCCGACGAATGCAAAAAGCTTACTTCTAGCGAAGTTAACGCTCAAGCGGGAGCGTTAATTAGCACTCTACTTGTAAACTGACCCTTAAGTGTAATCAGAGTTGGGCCTAGCAAGTGCAGGGACCTAGGCAGTATGAGAGTATGGGTCCCTACCTAAGCAAATACATCAAAGAAAAGAGGCAAATACACTATGCCACACTTGCTGATACACACAGAGATATACACACCAATATATAC
Source organism: Bombina bombina (assembly GCF_027579735.1). Lineage (NCBI taxonomy): Eukaryota > Metazoa > Chordata > Amphibia > Anura > Bombinatoridae > Bombina > Bombina bombina. The sequence goes on from NC_069502.1 coordinate 961,921,562, forward strand.
ATACAGCCACACACACAGATTGTCACACTCTTCAAGGGAGCAGGTTCAGGTGTTGGGAGCTGTTGTACAGAGGTGTCAGGTTCTGGGGTTAAAGTTGTGTTTTGTCTGCGTGAGTTTTTCCTTTTGGCATAATAAAACTGGTACAAGGGTTTTAGAAAATAAAGGTGAAGGTTTTATTGATAGGTTAATTATCAATGCAGAGAGATGCAAACTAGATAAAAGGCAAAGTCTCTGTGCAGACAAGAATACAAAGTAACTTGGTTTAGACAGTCTTAAAGCAGGCAAAAATGTGAATAAACTGTAGACAAGAAACTTGGCAATAGCAGGCAGGATACGTAGATATGCTGTAGACCAAAACTTGGCAGTAACAGGCAGGATATGAAGAGATGATGTAATCAGTTAACTTTATAACAGGCAGGATACTTGCATAGGCTGTAGACTCGAACTCTGTAGTAACAGGCAGGAATGCAGATCTTTGTAATAACAGGCAGGATACTTGCATAGGCTGTAAACTGGAACTCTGTAGTAACAGGAAGGAATGTAGATCTTTGTAATAACAGGCAGGATACTTGCATAGGCTGTAGACTGGAACTCTGTAGTAACAAACAGGAATGCAAATCTTTGTAATAACAGACAGGATACTTGCATAGGCTGTAAACTGAAACTCTGTAGTAACAGGCAGGAATGTAGATATTTGTAATAACAGGCAGGATACTTGCACAGGCTGTAGACTGGAACTCTGAGGCAGTCCTTAGGAAATATCAGATAATTAGCCAAGATCAATTGCCAGGAAATCAGTCCAAAAACAAAACACTGTGCCAAGGGAAAATCCAGAAGAGTATTCTCAAAATGAAGCAGAAATCAGACACCAGGAATTCCAACAAATCTGTATTCAAACAGAATTCAGGACCAGAGGCTCTGTCAGAGTGCAACACTCAGTGGCAAGGCCCAGAACTGAAAGCAAACCTGCCTAATATAGCAGGCTGCTGATTATATGATTTGTTACAGATAGTAGGCAGGTGGAGCTAGAGAGCCAAAGTTGCAGCAAACAGAAAACCAATATTCTCAGTCTTTGATCAAGCCATCTGGTGGCAAATAGGTAAGACAGCAGGCTGAAAAAAATCAACAACAGGAATAGAAACAGGTCCCAGGTTCAATTCTAGGCTGGATTATGACACAGATGCATATACAGATACACTCACCTGCATGCACACACAGATACACTGTCATCAAATGGATATAGATTTATGAACCAATATGGTGATTTTGTATCTTGGTTTATCTTTTCTATATTTATACCTGCTAATACATTACACTTATATATGTTAAATTTCATAAATTTGTTTTTCCAAAACAAACTGATGCAAAAGGAGAAAATGAACAAGGGGCTGTGGATCTTCCATAGGTGTTACAGGTTTTCACCTAGACTATGTTTAGGCATGCGTAATTCAAGACTCATTTTGCCCCTTGTACCTAGTCTGGAGGTTGAGCATTTTCTGACAAAAATTGTTTCATTTTTATTGCCCTTTAATGGACCCTTAAATTCTGATTTGAAAAATCAAGAAATGTGTGATAAAAAGACAATGCAATAGCACTTAGTCTGAATTGTTTTTATGCTGGTATCTATCACAGTGGAACTTGTTATATGCAGTAAGAAGTTAAAGGGACATTATACACTAGATACATGTGTTGTAGATGATACATTTATATAGCCCATCTGGGGGTGTTTTGTAAAAATAAATAGTTTTGCTTATTTTAAATAGCTTTGTGCTGATTTTCAGACTCCTAACCAAGCCCCAATGTTTTAGAGGTATATTAATGTATACAGACTTCACATTGCTTCTGTTTGTATAATAAGTCTATTCATATGCAGGGGACGGTCTGCTCTCTGCCCCTTTCAGTGGGTGTTCCAGACTAACCTAATCAACAGTACTGAATTGGGAGCTTCAAAGTAAGTTTTTAAAAGGTTTTATACTGGATTTTTATATTACTATATGTGCATATTGTTCTTTATAGTAGTGTCTATTACATGCAGTTAAATTAAAATTGGTGTATAATGTCCCTTAGGAGATAGAGGCTGCTCAATAAATTATATTGTAACTGATCTCACTAATCACAGCTGTGACACGTGGCAAGTACAAAGCTTTATGAATTCTGCATTTTTTGAGTTGAAATGTTGTGCATAGATGTTTAAAGGGACATGAAACCCAATTTTTTTCTTTTATGATTCAGATAGAGAATACAATTTTAAACAACTTTCCAATTTACTTCTATTGTTTAATTTGCTTCCTGCTCTTGTTATACTTTGCTGAAAGGTTTATCTATGAAAGCTCAGGAGCAGCAAAGAACCTAGGTTCTAGCTGCTGATTGGTGGCTGCATATATATGCAGATTGTCATTGGCTCAACCATGTGTTCTGTTAGAAACCAGTAGTGCATTGCTGCTCCTTCAACAAATGATACCAAGAGAACGAAACAAATTAGATAATAGAAGTAAAATAGGAAGTTGTTTAAAATTGTATTCTCTATCTGAATCATGAAAGAAAAAATTTGGGTTTCATGTCTATTTAACCAGTTAACGACCGACAACGTGCAGGGTACGTCCTGTAAAAAAATACAGTTAACGACCGAGGACGTACCCTGCACGTCGTCGGTCTGGAAAGCAGCTGGAAGCGATCCTGCTTGCTTCCAGCCACTTTCCGGTTATTGCAGTGATGCCTCAATATCGAGGCATCCTGCAATAGCCCTGCATGGCCATCTGATGCAGAGAGAGACACTCTGTGGCCCTCTCTGCACTGGACATCGATGGCTGGTATCGTTGGTGGGTGGGAGCCGGTCTGGGAGGCGGCCATGTGACGTGGAGGGGGGCGGGATCGTGGGCAGAGGTAGCGGGGTGTGCACTGATGCGCGCGCATCGTGCACACGGGGGCGGGATCGAGCGTGTGCATGGGGTGGGAACGGCTACACTACAGAAAATTGTACAAGAAAAGTGGGACAGAGGGGCATATAAAACATAAAATAATTACCAAAAAGCAACGCCAAAGCCATATATGTCTGCTATTTCTGAACAAAGGGGATCCCAGAGAAGCATTTACAACAATTTGTGCCATAATTGCTCAAGCTGTTTTTAAATAATTTCAGTGAGAAACCTAAAGTTTGTGAAAAAATTTGTGAAAAAGGGAGCAATTTTTTTTATTTGATCGCATTTGGCGGTGAAATGGTGGTAGGAAATATACCAAAATGGGCCTAGATCAATACTTTGGGTTGTCTACTACACTACACTAAAGCTAAAATTAACCCTACAAGCTCCCTACAAGCTCCCTAATTAACCCCTTCACTGCTGGGCATAATACACGTGTGGTGCGCAGCAGCATTTTAGCGTCTTCTAATTACCAAAAAGCAACGCCAAAGCTATAAATGTCTGCTATTTCTGAACAAAGGGGATCCCAGAAAAGCATTTACAACCATTTGTGCCATAATTGCACAAGCTGTTTGTAAATAATTTCAGTAAGAAACCTAAAATTGTGAAAAATTTTATGTTTTTTTTTTAATTTGATCACATTTGGCGGTGAAATGGTGGCATGAAATATACCAAAATGGGCCTAGATCAAAACTTGTGATTGTCTACTACACTACACTAAAGCTAAAATTAACCCTAGAAGCTCCCTACATGCTCCCTTATTAACCCCTTCACTGCTGCACATAATACACATGTGATGCGCAGTGGCATTTAGCGGCCTTCTAATTACCAAAAAGCAATGCCAAAGCCATATATGTCTGCTATTTCTGAACAAAGGGGATCCCAGAGAAGCATTTACAACCAGAAGACAGGGGTATCCGGAACACGGCTAGAACCATCGGTCCTTGCACACAATTGAAAAAATATGTAAAAGGCTGTGATACAGGGATACTTGGAGTGCCGTAGCTATATAGCTGATCAGGCTAAAGTGCATATAGAAGAAAAAATGGAAGCAGGCACTCTTTGGTTAGGTGAAATAAATGTTAAAAGCATACCTTTATTAAACCTTAAAAATGACATAAGTGCATCCCAAACAGAGGGCAGACATAGGCAGTGACAGTCTGACGCGTTTCGTGCCCCCTAGTGGCGCTTCCTCATAGACTGGAGTGTCAGTACATAGACAAGTAATTTTATACCCTAGGGCCTAGGCAATCATTACTTAACTCCTTCAGTACCACAACTAATTATATAAAACCACAGTGCAAGTGATATTTAAAAACAACAATACTTGTTAAAATACAGTTACAAGAAAGAGGTATCTAAACATCTTAGAGCATTTGTAATAATATGCCAAAAATACATAAAGAAAAAATGTACATATGCATGACAAAACACTAAACAATAAATAATTGCAGTGCATGCTGACACCAATATGTTATTCTATCCTTAAGAAAAAATATAACTAGAGTCTTTAATTTCAATATGGACTTATTAATCCTGAAGCTGCTACATATATATATATGAAAATAGATTTCTAAAAACAGGACAATAAGACAATACCTTAAACAGAATAGTTGTTTTTACAAAAAAAAATTCTATAAATATTAAGGATTTTGAAAAATCAGGATAATAAAAGACCCCAATTTGTAAAAGGCTATATTGGAAAAAAGCTGTTACATAAAGAAGGGTGGAAAATCTGGTAGCAACACGAAAAGCATATTTGTAGTATAAGACAAAACAGAAGAAAATATGAAATTCATATACAGCCAAATAGATGTAATAAATGAGGATAATATATATGGTAGTATGTGACCCTATATCATGTGTAATATGGCGTAACTAAAGAGTTTGCATTAGTTTTAGGAGACACATAAGTGCTCAATTGTTGCTGCATTTTATGCAGTCCATAGATTTTAATTATCAATGAAGTAACTTATGTCAAACTCCTTGTTCATGCCCAGTGGTGACCTTGTTTTCAATTTTAGAACTTTATTACCACCTCTTGCAGAAGTGTTAGCTAGATCTATCACCTGAACTGAAAAGTTAGCCTTATTGGTGAAGTGTGTACCATTAAAGTGGTTCGCTACTGTTGATTCTTTTACATAATTCTTGATGTCTCTAGCATGTTCCCCTATTCTCTTCCTGAGCTCCCTAGAGGTTTGGCCAACATATTGGCATTTACACAAATTGCAAGTGAGCAGATATACCACCCATTGGGTGCCACAATTGGCATAGAATGAAATATCGAATGTTTGGTTTGTAACACTAGATACAAAACAATTACCTTTTAATACCATAGAGCATGTATTGCAATTTTTGCTGCCACATCTGAAATTACCTATATGTTTAAGCCACATAGTGTTTTGGGAAGGAGCATGTCTGTGTACCATGCTTGGTGATAGTGATTGTGCCAATGTTCTGGGTCTTTTTGGGACAAATTTACATTTTTTAACTAGTGATCTTAGAATCTCATCCCCAGATAGCAAATGTAAGTGTTTTTTAAGGATTTTTACAATTTGGTCATATTGGGCCGTATACTCAGTGGTGAAAACTACTGAGTCACTAAAACTATTGTTGCTTTGTTGCCTGGAATGTCAGTTGGCTGAATTTGCATCCGAATTTTTAACAAGTTCACGACATTTGGATAGAGAACTTTTATTGTAACCTCTGTTGACTAATCTATTTTCCAATTCGCTAGCTTGTTCATCGTAAATTTTGTCTGATTTTGTGTTCCTACGTAATCTGATAAACTGACCCTTCGGAATGGCCTGAATGAGGTGTTTAGGATGTTGAGATTTGGCGTGCAATATAGTATTGCCGGATGTAGGTTTTCTGTATGTTTTTGTGCTAATATTATGGTTATTCCCTTGTAGTGTTAAATCCAAAAAATCTATTTGTGTACTATTGAATGTTCCTGTGAATTTGAGTCCCATGTTGTTGTTGTTTAGATATTAATATATATTGTTATGAAATCATGGAATGAGGAATCATCTATAGGTTTTTTTACTATGAAAATTAAATCATCTATGTATCGTGAATAAAAGATGATATCCTCATACCATGGGTTGGATGGATCATATATGAACATAAGTTCCCATCTGGCTACAAACAAATTGGCAAACGATGGGGCGAATTTCACCCCCATCGTCGTGCCGCATGTTTGTTGAAAATATTTTTGGTCAAACATGAAAAAGTTATGTGATAATAGGTACCTCAGAATATCACCTACATAATGTATTTTAACATCATCTAATTGCATATCTTTGGCTAAGAATGATTCAACAATCAAAACCCCTAAGAGCTGGGGTATGCAGGTGAATAAAGATGAGATATCAACTACCATCCACGTGTAGTGTTCCTGCCACTCAATGGTGTCTAATTTCTTGAGAAGATGTGAACTATCCTCCAGGTAGTTCAACTGCCCCCTGGCAATGGGTTGAAGAATGGCATCAATCCACGCTCCCATCGGTTCAAAGAGGGAGCCAATGCCAGAGACAATTTTTCTACCTGGAGGATGCTCAACATCTTTGTGTACCTTAGGTACATGATAAAAGATGGGTGTAATGGGATTTTGTGGAATGAGTATGTCAAGATCACCAGTAGAAAAAATACCTAAAGCAATACCTTCATTAACCAACTGTATTAATTCTATTTTAAAAATATGTGTAGGGTTAAATGGTAATTTGCGATAAATATTTACATTATCAAGCTGTCTGAAGGCCTCTTCAAAATAAAAGCTTTTGTCCATGACAACAATGCTGCCGCCCTTGTCTGCATTCTTAATGACAATGTCATGATTGTTCTTTAATTACTTTATGGCCATTCGTTCCTTATAGGTCAGATTAGGGGCGGCAGCATTGTTGCCAATTTCAGCATCCAAAGACATGATGTCATCCTGCACAGCCTTTTGAAAAGCATTAAGGATTGCTCCTCTGTGTTGAACAGGATAAAAATCAGATTTAATCTTCTTTGGTTTAGATAGCTGTTTAGAAGAGGTGTTAGTTGTTTCACTATGCAATTCATTAAGTGATGCTAATGTACAAGCATCTTTGAATTAAAAATGTACAACAGCCGCAGTATCCACATTGTTAATTGGGTCAGTGCTGTCTGGATGTTCAAGCTCGTCAATAGATCCTGGATTTGAGGAGAAAAACCTTTTTAAAGTTAATTTTATGACGAATTTGTTAACATCCAGCACAGTACTGAAACCAGAAAACTTATTGGTTTGAGTTTTTTCTTTATTTATTTTTGGCATATTATTACAAATGCTCTAAGATGTTTAGATACCTCTTTCTTGTAACTGTATTTTAACAAGTATTGTTGTTTTTAAATATCACTTGCACTGTGGTTTTATATAATTAGTTGTGGTACTGAAGGAGTTAAGTAATGATTATCTAGGGTATAAATTACTTGTCTATGTACTGACACTCCAGTCTATGAGGAAGCGCCACTAGTGGGCGCGAAACACGTCAGACTGTCACTGCCTATGTCTGCCCTCTGTTTGGGATGCACTTATGTCATTTTTAAGGTTTAATAAAGGTATGCTTTTAACATTTATTTCACCTAACCAAAGAGTGCCTGCTTCCATTTTTTCTTCCATAAGCATTTACAACCATTTATGCCATAATTGCACAAGTTGTTTGTAAATAATTTCAGTTAGAAACCTAAAGTTTGTGAAAAAATTTGTGAAAAATTTAACAATTTTTTTATTTGATCTCATTTGGCAGTTAAATGGTGGCATGAAATATACCAAAATGGGCCTAGATCAATACTTTGGGATGTCTTCTAAAAAAACAAAATTTATGCTTACCTGATAAATTTATTTCTCTTGTGGTGTATCCAGTCCACGGATCATCCATTACTTGTGGGATATTCTCCTTCCCAACAGGAAGCTGCAAGAGGATCACCCACAGCAGAGCTGTCTATATAGCTCCTCCCCTAACTGCCCACCCCCAGTCATTTGACCGAAGACAAGCAAGAGAAAGGAGAAACTATAGGGTGCAGTGGTGACTGTAGTTTAAAAATAAAAAACACCTGCCTTAAAATGACAGCACGGGCCGTGGACTGGATACACCACAAGAGAAATAAATTTATCAGGTAAGCATAAATTTTGTTTTCTCTTGTAAGGTGTATCCAGTCCACGGATCATCCATTACTTGTGGGATACCAATATCAAAGCTATAGGACACGGATAAAGGGAGGGGACAAGGCAGGCGCTTAAACGAAGGCACTACTGCCTGTAAGACCTTTCTCCCAAAAATAGCCTCCGAAGAAGCAAAAGTATCAAATTTATAGAATTTAGAAAAAGTATGAAGCGAAGACCAAGTCGCCGCCTTACAAATCTGTTCAACAGAAGCCTCATTTTTAAAAGCCCCTGTGGAAGCTACCGCTCTAGTAGAATGAGCTGTAATTCTTTCAGGAGGCTGCTGGCCAGCAGTCTCATAAGCTAAGCGTATTATACTCCATTAGCCAAAAAGAAAGAGAAGTTGCCGAAGCCTTTTGCCTCTCCTCTGTCCAGAATAGACAACAAACAATGCAGATGTTTGACGAAAATCTTTAGTAGCTTGTAAATAAAACTTTAAAGCACGAACCACGTCAAGATTGTGTAAAAGACGTTCCTTCTTAGAAGAAGGATTAGGACACAGTGACGGTACAACAATCTCCTGATTGATATTTTATTAGATACCACCTTAGGTAGAAACCCAGGTTTGGTACGTAACACTACCTTATCTGCATGGAAAATGAGATAAGGGGGAACACATTGTAAAGCAGATAACTCTGAAAACTCTTCGAGCCGAGGAGATAGCTACTAAAAACAGAACTTTCCAAGATAAGAGCTTAATATCTATGGAATGCAAAGGTTCAAACGGAACCCCCTGAAGAACCTTAAGAACTAAATTTAAACTCCATGGTGGAGCAACAGGTTTAAAACACAGGCTTGATTCTAACCAGAGCCTGACAAAATGCCTGAACATCTGGAACCTCAGCCAGACGTTTGTGCAAAAGAATAGACAGAGCAGAAATCTGTCCCTTTAAGGAACTAGCTGACAAACCCTTCTCCAATCCTTCTTGGAGAAAGGATAATATCTTAGGAATCCTGACCTTACTCCATGAGTAACCCTTGGATTCACACCAATGAAGATATTGACACCATATCTTATGATAGATTTTCCTGGTGACAGGCTTTCGTGTCTGTATTAAGGTATCAATGACCGACTCGGAGAAACCACATTTTGATAAAATCAAGCGTTCAATCTCCAAGCAGTCAGACGCAGAGAAATTAGATTTGGATGGTTGAAAGGAACCCTGAAGTAGAAGGTCCTGTCTCAGTAGTGCAGAGGTCCATGGTGGAAAGGATGACATGTTCACCAGATCTGCAATACCAAGTCCTGCGTGGCCACGCAGGTGCTACAAAATCACTGATGCTCTCTCCTGCTTGATCTTGCAATCAGACGAGGGGAGCAGAGGAAATGGTGGAAACACATAAGCTAGGTTGAAGGACCAAGGAGCTGCTAGAGCATCTATCTGTGCAGTGCTTGGGATCCCTGGACCTTGGCATCCCGTAATGAGGAAGCTTGGCGTTCTGACGAGACGCCATGAGATCCAGTTCTGGTTTGCCCCAAAGTTGAATCAACTGTGCAAATACCTCCGGATGGAGCTCCAACTCCCCCGGATGAAAAGTCTGTCGACTTAGAAAATCCGCCTCCCAGTTTCTCTACTCCCTGGGATATGGATAGCTGATAGATGGCTAAGAGTGAATCTCTACCCATAGAATTATCTTTGAAACCTCCAACATTGCTAGGGAACTCCTTGTTCCCCCTTGATGGTTGATGTAAGCTACAGTCGTGATGTTGTCCTGACTGAAATCTGATGAACCCTGACCGCAGCATAGCTGAGGCCAAGTCTGAAGAGCGTTGAATATCGCTCTTATTTCCAGAATGGTTTATCGGAAGGAGGGGCCTCCTCCGGAGTCCATGATCCCTGAGCCTTCAGGGAGTTCCAGACTGCACCCCAGCCCAGAAGGCTGGCATCTGTGGTTACTATTGTCCAATCTGGCCTGCGGAAGGTCATACCCTTGGACAGATGGACTCGAGATAGCCACCAAGAAGAGAATCCCTGGTCTCTTGATCCAGATTTAGTAGAGGGGACAAATCTGTGTAATCCCATTCCACTGACTGAGCATGCAGAGTTGCAGCAGTCTGAGATGTAGACGGGCAAACGGCACTAAGTCCATTGCCGCTACCATTAAGCCGATACTTCCATATACTGAGCCACCGAAGGGCGAGAAGTAGAATAAAAGAACACAGCAGGAATTTAGAAGTTTTGACAACCTGGCCTCTGTCAGGTAAATCTTCATTTCTACAGAATCTATCAGAGTTCCCAGGAAGGAAACTCTTGTGAGAGGGGGATAGAGAACTCTTTTCTTAGTTCACTTTTCCACCCATGAGACCTCAGGAAAGGCCAGAACAATGTCCGTATGGGACTTGGCAATTTGAAAATTCGACGCCTGTATCAGAATGGTCTTCTAGGTAAGGGGCTAGCTGCGATATACCCCCGCGGCCTTAGGACCGCCAAGAGTGACCGCAGAACCTTTGTAAAGATTTTTGGTGCCGTGGCTAACCAAAGGGAAGAGCCACAAACTGGTAATAGCCTGTCTAGGAAGGCGAAACCTGAGAAACCGATGATGAACTCTGTGTATCGGAATTGTGAAGATAAGCATCCTTTTAAATCCACGGTAGTCATATACTGACCCTCCTGGATCATAGGAAGGATGGTTCGAATAGTCTCCATCTTGAAGGATGGAACTCTGAGAAATTTTTTAGGGATCTTGAGATCTAAGATTGGTCTGAAGGTTCCCTCTTTCTGGAACCACAAACAGATTTGAATAGAAGCCTTGCCCCTGTTCCTCCTTTGGAACTGGGTGGATCACTCCCATAACTAGGAGGTCTTGAACACAATGTAAGAATGCCTCTCTCTTTATCTTGGTTTGTGAGAGGTGAAATCTTCCTTTTGGGGAAGAAGCTTTGAATTCCAGGAAGGTATCCCTGAGACACAATTTCCAACGCCCGAGTGGATCCTGGACATCTCTTGCCCAAGCCTGGGCGAAGAGAGAAAGTCTGTCCCCCCTACTAGATCCGTTACCGGATCGGGGGCTGATCTTTCATGCTGTCTTAGAGGCAGCAGAGCAGGCTTCTTGGCCTGCTTTCCTTTTGTTCCAGAGCCTGGTTAGGTCTCCAGACCGGCTTGGACAGGGCAAAATTTCCCTCCTGTTTTGTATTAGAGGAAGTTGAAGCTGCACCACTCTTGAAATTTCCGAAAGGCACGAAAATTAGGTTGTTTGGTCCTTAATTTGCTGGACCTACCTGAGGAAGGGGCGTGACCTTTTCCTCCAGTAATATCAGAAATGATCTCCTTCAGCCCAGGCCCGAATAGGGTCTGCCCCTTGAAGGGAATTGTTGAAAAGCTTAGACTTTGAAGTAACGTCACTGACCAGATTTAAGCCAAAGCGCCCTACGCGCCTGAATAGCAAAACCTTGAGTTCTTTGAGCCGTTAGTTTGGTTAAATGAAACAACGGCATCAGAAACAAATGAATTGCTAGCTAAAGGCTTTAAGCTTGTCAAGGATATCATCCAGTGGGGTTTCTTCCTGTAGATCCTCTTCAAGAGACTCAAACCAGAAGGCCGCAGCAGCCGCAGAAGGCCCAGAAGGCCGCAGCAGCAGTGACGGGGGCAATGCATGCAAGGGGCTGGAGAATAAACCCTTGTTGAATAAAAATTTTTTTAAGGTAACTCTCTAATTTTTTGTCCATTGGATCTAGAAAAGCACAACTGTCCTCGACAGGGATAGTGGTACGCTTAGCTAGAGTAGAAACTGCTCCCTCCACCTTAGGGACCGTCTGCCATAAGTCCCGTGTAGCGGCGTCTATAGGAAACATCTTTTTAAAAACAGGAGGGGGAGAGAACGGTACACCTGGTCTATCCCATTCCTTAGTAATAATTTCAGAAAACCTTTTAGAGATTGGAAAAACATCAGTGTAAGTAGGTACTGCATAGTATTTATCCAATCTACATAATTTCTCTGGGACTAATAGTGTCACAGTCATCCAGAGTTGCTAAAACCCTCCCTGACAATACGCGGAGGTGTTCAAGCTTAAATTTAAATGTTAGACATATCAGAATCAGAGTGAAGTATCTTCCCTGAATCAGAAAAATCACCCACAGATTGAAGCTCCCCTGCTTCAGCTTCAGTATAATGTGAAGGTGTATCAGACCTAGCTACCAAAGCGTCAGAGAGCTCTGTATTTATTCTATCCAGAGCTGTCTCGCTTTCCTTGCAATCCTGGCAGTTTAGATAATACCTCTGTAAGGGTGTTGATTCATAACTGCCGCCATGTTCTTGCAAGGGTATACGCAATGGGCGCGCTAGAAGTACTAGGTGTCCCCCTGAGCGGGATTTATAGAATCTGACTACGTGGGGGAGAGTTAGCCGGCATAACTTCCTCCTTGTCAATTTCTTCTGGTGATAAAATTTTTTAAAGCCAGAATATGGTCTTTATATAATTTATAGTAAAATCAGTGCATTTGGTACACATTCTAAGAGGGGGTTCCACAATGGCTTCTAAGCATAAGAACAATGAGTTTCCTCTATGTTAGACATGTTTAAACAGACTAGTAATGAGACCAGCAAGCTTGGAAAACACTTTAAATAACTGTGAACAAGCAAAAAATAAAAACGGGTACTGTGCCTTAAGAGAAAAAAACAATCACAGAAACTGCTAAAACAGTGAAAAATACGAGTGTGTATAATAGGCTAAAAGAGCATTGCAGGTAGGGGAAGAATCAGCGCTAGTTATAACCTAAAGCCAAATACAAGTAGGGGACCCTCTCAAGAAATCCCTTGGAGTGGAGCTACAGAAAAGTGGAAGTATTGGCGCTTACAGCTAGGATAGATCTATATTTATATGAAAATACAAATAAATAATATCAAAATAATATCTATATAAGAGCAAGAGATAGTATAGGATATATTATGGGGCCTTCTAAGAGATTGCTTAAAATGATACAACACTCTAGAAAAGATATCAAGAATTTATATTAGTAGATTAATAAATACAATTGATAAAGAACAATGTCTAAAATATCAAGCACAATTACAATATAAAATTTAAAGGGAAGGGGTATGCAGGGCAGTAAAACCTAACTCTAAAGACTAGCTCAAACAAGCAGATTACAATAGAGAGGTACAATGTCAAAGCAGAACGATTCCCTATTCCTAAATAGTAAGCCTAAAATACACACGTGGATAGGAGAGTGGCCTCGGTAATGTAAATATAGCACTTGATAATAAAACACTGAATAAAAAAACACTCAATAATAAAACACTCAAATATAGAATCTGGACGTCCAGTATTAAAATATTAGGGATAAACGTGCAAAAGAAAATAATCTAAAAGGGTTAAATATAAACAGTGATCAGAATAAAAATGATCAGAATAAATTGTCCCGTAAGAGCAAATATATTATATATAGGCTCAGTAAGCAACGATGGTATTGTATAATCACCAGTATGTCTATTGGAGCTTAGTCTATTCACTTATGCTCTCAATGTAGTTGATCTTGCTCATCGAGGTATTGGATCAAACTTAAACACATTTGAGAGTGGTACCTTAAGCTTTGTTAAGAAGAGAGAAGGCAGCTGTCTGTAGTAGAGTGGATCGATCTTTTCCGTCTCTATTCAGTAGTCGGTCTGTGTCCGATAGCCACCTCTTCAAAATCACAAGAGCAGTGTATCCAGTAGCCAGCTTAGGCTTTGCTGGCGTCTTCTGTTTCTGCACGGCCGGTCACGTGATGCTGTGTCAGCTGTCAGATAGCGTGTAGCCGTATCAGCTGTTTTTACCGGTGTCCGCGCACTCTCTGCTTTCAGTGAAAGCTAAGTCGGTATATTCAGAATTAGTGTGTTGGAAGTTCCTCCTTCCAGGCTTACAGCTGAGGGCGAACTCCTTCTTAATGGAAAGTAGCAGCACTCCTCTTTTTAGATAGAAATAGAGGGGTGATGTAAATGTCTCAAAGGTGGATGGTAGGTAAACAACTTCAACGCGTTTCTCCCCTTCCTGGGGCTTTTTCAAGAACTTGTGTTTAAGTTTGATCCAATACTCGATGAGCAAGATCAACTACATTTGAGAGCATAAGTGAATAGACTAAGCTCCAATAGACATACTGGTGATATACAATACCATCGTTGCTTACTGAGCCTATATATATATTTGCTCTTACGGGACAATTTATTATGATCATTTTTATTCTGATCACTGTTTATATTTAACCCTTTTAGATTATTTTCTTTGCACGTTTATCCCTAATATTTTAATAACTGGACGTCCAGATTCTATATTTGAGTGTTTTATTATTGAGTGTTTTTTTATTCAGTGTTTTATTATCAAGTGCTATATTTTACATTACCGAGGCCATCTCCTATCCACGTGTGTATTTTAGCTTACTATTTAGGAATAGGGAATCGTTTCTGCTTGACATTGTACCTCTCTATTGTAATCTGCTTGTTTGAGCTAGGTCTTTAGAGGTTAGGTTTTACTGCCTGCAGTACCCCTTCCCTTTAAATTTTATATTGTAATTGTGCTTGATATTTTAGACATTGTTCTTTATCAATTGTATTTATTAATCTACTAATATTAAATTCTTGATATCTTTTCTAGAGTGTTGTATCATTTTAAGCAATCTCTTAGAAGCCCCATAATATATCCTATATTATCTCTTGCTCTTATATAGATATATATTTTGTATTATTTATTCGTATTTTCATATAAATATAGATCTATCCTAGCTAAAAGAGCATTGCACCCACTTGCAAATGGATGATTAACTCCTTAGTTTCAAAAACGGATCAAAAAAACGATATAAACGTTTTTTAAACAGTCACAACTAACTGCCACAGCTCTGCTGTGGCCCTACCTGCCCATACAACGACTTTGGAAGGCACAAAAACCCTTTAGAGAGGTCCTAAATGCTCAGGGGACTCCTTCAGGGAAGCTGGATGTCTCAAGCTGCAAAAACGAAAATAGGCCCCTCCCAACCTGTACTCACAGTGAGAGGGCCTTAAAAAACTATCCCTAGGCAAAATCTAGACAGCCATGTGGAAAAAACTGGGCCCCAGAATAAAGTTTTATCACCAATATGTAAAAAAAAACGTTTATACACTTCAAGCAAACGTTAAATCTATTCAGTAATAATCACTGTAATCAGGCTTACCTTAAATAAATCCGGTATTGTCAGCATTTTCTAGCATATTCATTTCTCTAGAAAAAATTAAAACTGCACATACCTCAGAGCAGGAGACCCTGCACGCTATTCCCCCAGCTGAAGTTACCCATCTCTTCAGTTATGTGTGAGAACAGCAATGGATCTTAGTTACAACCTGCTAAGATCATCAAAGACCACAGGCAGACTCTTCTTCAACTTTCTGCCTGAGGCTAAAATAATACAACTCCGGTACCATTTGAAAATAACAAACTTTTGATTGAAGATAAACTACATTAATGCACCACATCTCTCTAGCTACTTCCATTGTCGAGAGCTGCAAGAGAATGACTGGGAGTGGGCAGTTAGGGGAGGAGCTATATAGACAGCTCTGCTGTGGGTGATCCTCTTGCAGCTTCCTGTTGGGAAGGAGAATATCCCACAAGTAATGGATGATCCGTGGACTGGATACACCTTACAAGAGAAAATATATATACATGTCAAGGGATATTCAGGGATTCCTGAAGGATATTAGTGTCCAAATGTAACTAGCGCTAATTTTGAAAAAAAAGTGGTTTGGAAATAGCAAAGTGCTACTTGTATTTATGGCCCTACAACTTGCAAAAAAAACAAAGAACATGTAAACATTGAGTATTTCTAAATTCAGGACAAAATTTAGAAACTATTTAGCATGGGTGTTTTTTGGTGATTGTAGATGTGTAACAGAATTTGGGGTCAAAGTAAGAAAAAGTGTGTTTTTTTCATTTTTTCCTCATATTTGATATAATTTTTTTATAATAAGTTATAAGAAATGATGAAATTAATGGTATCTTTAGAAAGTCCATTTAATGGCGAGAAAAACTGTATATAATATGTGTGAGTACAGTAAATGAGTAAGAGGAAAATTACAGCTAAATACAAACACCACAGAAATGTAAAAATAACCTTGGAGGCATATTTAAGAAATGTCTTGCGGACCTGATCCGACAGTGTGGATCAGGTCTGCAAGACATCACTGACTGCGGATAGCAATACGCTCTCCGCATTTAACATTGCACCAGCAGCTCACAAGAGCTGCTGGTGCAAATCCGCCCTCTGCAGACTCGCGGCCAATGGGCCGCCAGCAGGGAGCTGTCAATCAACCCGATCGTACTCGATCGGGTTGAATTGTTGCGATTCCTGTCCGCCTGCTCAGAGCAGACGGACAGGGTTATGGAGCAGCGGTCTTTGTGACCGCTGCTTCATAACTGCTGTTTCTGGTGAGTCAAACACGGGACGTCAAGCTCCTTTCGGAGCTTGATAGATAGGCCCCTTGGTCTCAAACAGACAGAAAATGGAAAAGTCCTGCGGTCATTAAGGGGTTAGTTTCAGGAATTAGTTTTATTGAATCCAGGCTAAATAGAAGCTTTAGTATAATTACATCTATGTATATCTGTAATTAATCAATGCATAGCACACCCTTATGCATTACTTTACGCAAAAGGAAACCTTAAAAATAAATAAAAGTTAAAACTACATCTTCATGATTCAGATAGAACAAACAATTCTAAACTTTCCAATATACTTCTATTATCAAATTTACCTTGTTCTATCGTTATCATTTCTTGAAGAGTAAATCCTATTTAACTCACAGGACTTCAGGAGTGTGCATGTGTCTTTTAACACTCTATGGTAACAGTGTTTACAACAATGATTGCAGCAATTTTTCTATCCATCAATTTATCTATCTATTGTTTTGAAATGTGCATAATTGCTGCTAGCATTATTGATAAATGATTAACGTATTGACCTGCATGACCTAATATGAGCCCTATATTGATCAGTATTTTATTTGAAAAGTATTTATTCTCTATACTTTGTACTGTGTTGCATTTCCTTGTGTCAGTCCTAGTGGGTATGTGTTGTAGTGCTTAAACATTTACAGCAGATGGTGATTCATGGAAGGAGTATGTCTGGTATGGATATGCTCAAACATTGTACTATTTAATGTCACATCATTTCTTCAGTTGCATTTTTTTAAGATAAGAGATGGGTTAATAATAATAATCACCTAGATTACGAGTTTTGCGCTAAACGGTGCGAAAATAATGCCAAAAAATGTGCGTTATTGCACTCTCCATAGCACTGCAATTACGAGTTATTGAAAAGCCTCCTTGTGCTGTGCGTTATAGTGCGTTAATCTCCATACTGCACAAAGCCAAGGGCTGAGTTTACGTGCTCGTGCACGCTTTCCCCCATAGACATCAATGGGGAAAGAGTGTTAGAAAAAAAACTAACACCTGTAATCACGGAATGGAGATTGTCGTAAAGCAACCCCATTGATGTCTATGGGGAAAAGAAAGTTACGTTTAAACCTAACACCCTAATATAACCCCCTGGTCTAAACACCCCTAGTCCACTGCTCCCCAACATAGCCGACACTAATAAAAGTTATTAACCCCTATTCCTCTGTATCCTGACATTGCTGACACTAATAAAAGTTATTAACCCCTATTCTGCCACTCCCCGACATCGCTGACACTAAAAAAAGTTATTAACCCCTATTCCGCCGCTCCCCGACATCGCTGACACTAATAAAAGTTATTAACCCCTATTCCGCTGCTCCCCTACAACGCTGACACTAATAAAAGTAATTAACCCCTAATTTGCTGTCCTCCGACATCACCGACACCTAAATAAACCTATTAACCCCTAAACCTCCGGCCCCCTACATCGCCAACACTATAATAAAGTATTAATTCCTAAACCTCCAGCCCCCCATATCGTAACTACTAAACTAAGCCTATTAAACCCTAAACCGCCAGCCCCTCCCATAGCAAAACACTAAATTAAACTATTAACCCCTAAACCTAACACCCCCTTAACTTTAAATTAAAATTACAATATAACTATCTTTAAAAAAAACTAAAACTTACCTGTGAAATAAAAAATAAACTAAGTTTAAACTATAAATTAACCTAACATAACTATTCTAATAAAATAAAAAAATACCAATTAAAAATCTAAATTACAAATTTAAAAAAACCTAATACTATGAAAAAATGAAAAAAAAATCTAAAATTACAAAAAATAATAAACACTAAATAAAATATAAATAAAAAAAACTCTAAGATTACATAAATAATAAATGAAATTATCAAAAATAAAAACAATTACACCTAATCTAATAGCCCTATAAAAATAACCCCCCAAAAAATAAAAAACACCGCCTAACCTACAATAAACTACCAAAGTTAAACAGCTCTTTTACCATGAAAAAAATACAGTCCCCCCAACAGTGAAACTCACCACCAACCAACCCCCCCAAAATAAAAAACCTAAGTCTAAAAAAATCCTAAACTATCCATTTGTATGGGCATTGCCCTTAAAAGGCCATTTATCTATTTTACACTGCCCTTAAAAGGGCATTCAGCTCTTTTATACTGCCCAAAAATCCCTAATCTAAAAAAAAACCACCCCAAAAATATAAAAAAAAACTAACACTAGCCCAATAAAATCTACTCACAGTTCCTGAAGTCCGGACATCCATCTTCATCCAGGCGGCGAGAAGTCTTCATCCAGGCAGCGAGAAGTCTTCAACCAGATGGGGACACCTTCATCCATCTCAGGGACGTCTTCTATCTTCATCCCGAGGGTGTGGAATGAAGCTAACTTGGATGGCGAAGACATCCTGTGCGGAGCATCTTCTTCATACAGTCACTGCCGTACACTGAAGTTGAATGCAATGTAGCCATTTCAAAATGGCGTACCTTGTATTCCTATTGGCTAATTTGAGTCTTCAAATTCAAATCATCCAATAGAATGAGAGCTTCTGGAATCCTATTGGATGTTAAAAACAGCCAATAAGATGAGAGCTACTGAAATCCTATTGGCTATTCAAATCAGAAGCTCTCATCCTATTGGCTGATTTGAATTTGAAGAATCAAATCAGCCAATAGGAATGCAAGGCACGACATTTTAAAATGGCTACCTTGCATTCAACTTCAGTGTACGGCGGTGACTGTATGAAGAGGACGTTCCACGCAGGATTGTCTTTGGCAATGGGCAGTTTAGGATTTTTTTAAACTAAGGTTTTTTTTATTCTAACGGGTTGGTTGGGTGGTGAGTTTTACTGTTTAGGGGACTTTGTATTTTTTTTTTTCTTGGTAAAAGAGCTGTTTTACTTAGGGCAATGCCCTACAAAAGGCCCTTTTTAGGGCTATTGGTAGTTTATTGTAGGTTAGGGGTGTTTTTATTTGGGGGGGGCTTTTTATTTTTATAGGGCTATTGGATTAGATGTAATTGTTTTTATTTTTAAAAGTTTTATTAATTTTTGTAATATTAGAGTTGTTTTATTTTTTGTAATTTAGTGCTTATTATTTTTTGTAATTTTAGTTATTTTTAAATTTGTAATTTAGATTTTTAATTGGTAGGTTTTTTTAATTTTATTAGAATAGTTATGTTAGGTTAATTTATAGTTTAAACATATTTTTATTTTATTTCACAGGTAAGTTTTTATTTATTTTAAGATAGTTATATTGTAATTTTAATTTAAAGTTAGGGGGTGTTAGGTTAAGGGGTTAATAGTTTAATTTAGTGTTTTGCGATGTGGAAGGGCCGGTGGTTTGGGGTTAATAGGTTTAATTTAGTAGTTACAATGTGGGGGGCTGGAGGTTTAGGGGTTAATAGCTTTAATTTAGTAGTTACAATGTGGAGGGCTGGAGGTTTAGGGGTTAATAGGTTTAGTTTATAAGTTGCGATGTGGGGGGCTGGAGGTTTAGGGGTTAATACTGTATAGGTAGTTTATGGGTGTTAGTGTACTTTGTAATATTTTAGTCATGAGTTTTGTGAAACATTTTTGTTACACAAAATCCATAACTACTGCTCTCAGATGGCTCTGTGGATCGTGTTGGCAAGCATTTTAGCCGGACCGCACAACCTGTAATATAGTGCTATAGAAAATCCCGCACAAAAACGTCATTTTTTTAAATGCAGAATGGATATTGAATTACAGGCTAAACTGTTTGTGGTATAGCTATACCACCACAACTCGTAATATGCGTTCCTGGCCATTCCACGCGCAATGGACAATTTTTCAGTGGTATAGCTGTACCGCAAAACTCATAATCTAGCCGAATGTTTTTAAGAATTTGTATTTTTAGAGATCAGGTGAAATAATTGCAGTCACAAAGTTAAAACCGCAAGCCTCTGTTTATAAGGAGTATTTATAATGAAATGAATATTGCTTTCTTAGATGTGCTTGGTAACTTTAAATAAAACAAATATAAAAAAAACTATATATAGCCTTACATTTATTGAACTTTATTTTCACGTACCTTCATTATATTATCTGTGAGAAAGCAAATACACTTACAAGACTTACTTACATGTGATGAATTGAGAAGGATATTAGAAAATCTTTTGTGATAGAACTTAATTGTTTAATTGATTTTCTACCTTACTGGGTGTCTTGCAGCATAATTAAATGTGCATAGCTATTCAGAAAAAGTCAATTTGACAAACTTGAAAATAGAATTGTAAAATATTTATTCAGCAAGTGTCAGGTTTGGACAGATCAGAAATTATACTTAGATTTAAAAATGTGTCAAATCATTTTCCAACATTGGGCTACATTACAAGTGGCACGGTAAGGTTTTCTTTTGCGCGTTTACTGCGCTTAAAGTAAACTTTTAATGCAGCTATGTAATCTTGCATATTACTACAAGTTGAAAGTAAAAAAATAGCATGAGAGCGGAAGTCTGATGCACGGTAATATTAGTACTTCGGATATTGCAACTGCACTAACTTCTTCTCCTATAGACTTCAAAAGGGCACAAGGTTAAAAAACAATAACACTGCATTAGACCAACAGCGTTAAAGCTTAAGGTGGTTATAAATAATTTGCACACCAATGTTCTTCACAGAATATATATATATATGATTATTTTTTGTAAAATATATCTATACCAATTTATCTATATGAATATATACAGGTATAGATATACTGTATATACAGATATATATAAAGATATATATTTTAAATAAAAAGGAACATTTTCTTCATTGAAATGTATTTCTATAAAAACAATAAAACACATTAAATAAAGTTGTGCACTTCCTGCTAATATTATCTATAATCCAATGAGCATTAACAGGAAGTGTGCAGGAAATTATTTTCTGCCAATCAGCATAAATAGTATGTATATATATATATATATATATATATATATATATATATATATATATATATATATATATATATATATATATATATATAAATATATATATGTATATATATATATATATATATATATATATAAATTCACTCATATAAAGGTACAAGGGGAATCACAGGTCTTATATATAAAAGTACCTTTGATCAATCTTGTAATGGATTATAAATAAATAAAGTGCCCTTATATAAGTGAATCTTATATTTAAAATTTTCAAGGAAGCACCTGGGCATGAATATGACTTAATTGGAGTGAGTGCATGGCTACAGCTATTCTCTATTTTTATATATATATATATATATATATATATATATATATATATATATATATAGATAGATAGATAGATAGATAGATAGATATATATATATATATAGGGGGAGTGAATAACTCATATGTAGCCCATTAACAACTGTAGACAAGTCAAAAGAAGACCTCTGGATACATTGTTTAGGTTTGTTAATGGGCTACACAATGAGTTATTCTCTCTACATTTTGTGCCTAATGGAGGATTTTTATCTCACTTTTCACTTACCCATAATTTTTAAAAGTGTTTTTTTTTCACTAAGAAATCAACTTCGCCCAGCAGTGATTCAACCTGCTCCCAAGTAGATTGGGATGGTTCTGAATCACTCTACTAACCCTGGCTAAGTTTAAAAGCTGTGTTGTCAAGGATGCTATATGTCTTAAAGGGAATCTGCCTAGAAGTGAAAAAGTGAGACCTTGTCAACCTCAGTTGCATGTCTTACCCAGAATCCTTTGCTGCATTGGAAACAATATATTCAGAGGGCTTATGTGGGGGAAAAACATGCCTTCTGACTTGTCTAGATTTGTTAATGGGCTACACAATGGGTTATTCTCTCTACTTTTTGTGCATAGTGGAGGATTTTAATCTAATTTTTTGCTTCCCAATAATTTTAAAACTGTGTGTATATATATATATATATATATATATATATATATACGCTGTATATATAAATTCAGCATGCTTAGATGCAGTGGTGTCGCTACAGGGGGGCAAGGGGGGGGGGGATTTGCTCCCCCTTGGTAAGGGCTTGCCCAACCCACCCGTTTGCCCCCTGGCACTTGCATAATGATGGAGGACTGTTAACTGATATAAATTTATATATTTTTTAAATTGTTTTACTCTGGGCTGGTGACTGTTTTTTATTTTGAGAATGACTGAGGGTAATATGCACAGTGGCAGCCTACCTCCTTATGTTAACTTGGAACCCCCACCCCACCCACCACAACACATGCCTCATGCCGGCTCTACATGCAGCACCACGGCACTCCAATACCTTATGCATGCTGGCTGGCGCTATTTGCTCCACCTCCTCCAGTTCAAGCCAGGTCACATTCCTTCCTACACAGGCTGCACAAGGAACATGACCGGAGACTGGAGAGGAAGAGGGAGGAGCCCGCCAGTAAGTGCTGTGTGCAGGACAAGAGCAGAGAGCGAGTTTCTCCTTTTAATAAAAGTCCCTTATGGGGACTGCTCCCTCCCTCTGTGGCACAGAGGCTGGAGAAGCCTGGGTGGGCAGAGCATGTAGGAAGCTGCTTCCTGTGCTGATGCCAGTGCCAGATGAGGACTGAGGCAACAGATTAAGAAGACATCAGTATATTGACACAAAGCAAGTGAATTATACATTTACACTTCAGATGCAGGCTAAACATATTTGAGTCAACTTGCTGTTTGTAGAGTTGGCTAAAACTCCATCATTCTAGCTCCTCTTGCTGTTTTGTTTTTTTCTTTCTTGGTCAGGGTATACCTAGGATACACTTAAGTTCTTCACAGAGCCTCTCTCCCTTTCCTAGCCTTCATATTATTTTCACCTAGGCAGACATTTTTCTAACCTTAACACCTAACCCTAGCATAAGCCAGACAAATTGTGTAGTTTGAATATCTGTAAGAAAAGGTACTGCTTATTTTTATTTGTGCAGCAAATGGTGATCTACAGAATGAATAGGGAAAAAGGTTTTTTAAACTTTAAAGCATTTATTGATCATTTTAGCTTTCATAAAGCATAGGCACACAGCAGCAAATGCAAAGTTTCGGGCTGTTAACCCTTACTCATGCTAATTGATTGATTAGCATGAGTAAGGGTTAACAGCCCGAAACGTTGTATTTGCTGCTGTGTGCCTATGCTTTATGAAAGCTAAAAGGATCAATAAATGCTTTAAAGTTTAAAAAACTTTTTTCCTTATTTTTTGGTGCTGTAGAATTCTATTGCTGCTATTTTACAGAGAGGTGTTTGAAGTGGCCCTCTACCACGTGCATCAGGTGTGTGCTGTTTGCCAAATGTGAACCAGAATGAATAGGGGGTACCTATTTATCATGTCAGACAACAGCAATATCCTAAAACCAAGTGCAACTGCCTTTTTTCCTATTCTGAACTCACAAGTATGCAGTAAAATATCCCTGATTTCTGTAATGTCCTTACATAGCAAACATTAACTCTTTATATGAATGATGCACTAGCAACTTCTAAATGTAGACTGGCACTTTATTTACTGGATTACATAACAAGGTGGCTCCTGTAGATTTGCACAAAGTAATAATGATATATACACATATATAGTCCTTTATAATGATTGGCTGCTTCACTCTATTAGCAGTCCTGTACACTGTGTATGCAGCACTATAGTATCTCAGTATTAGGTAGCATGCAAGATGACAAGGGAACTACCTGACCAGCTGTGTAAATCTGTTCTGTAGACAGTAATCCAGGGTAACCTATAACTGTATAACTGCAATATAACTTATAATGTGTAACTGACAATCTTACTCTTCCTTACTAGATGATGCTGTATCCTGCTGCACTGATCTGTAGCTGACATTACACTTCTTATTTGCAGCACTTGTCAGATCCTGAGGTTCAGTCCGTTACTTGTACTTTATAACTAGTGATGTCGCGAATAGTTAGCATGTTCGCGTTCGCCGTGGCGGGCAAACATAGCATGTTCGCGTTCCCCGCGACGGGCGAACATATGCGATATTTGATCTGCCCCCTATTCGTCATCATTGAGTAATACTTTGACCCTCTACCTCACAGTCAGAAGACACATTCCAGGCAATCAGCAGCAGACACTCCCTCCCAGACCCTCCTAGACAGCATCCATTTTAGATTCATTTGGAACTTCATTCTTAGGGAGAAGAGGGACAGTGTAGCTGCTGCTGATTAATAGGGAAATCTATAGCTAGGCTAGTGTATTCAGTGTCCACTACAGTCCTGAAGGACTCATCTGATCTCTGCTGTAAGGACAGCACCCCAAAAAGTCCTTTTTAGGGCTGCTTTTTTTTCCTGTGTAATCTAATTGCAGTTGCCTGCCTGGCAGCGTGTGTGTCAGGCTCACAGTGTATACTGTGCCCACTTGCCCAGTGCCACCACTCATATCTGGTGTAACAGTAGTGTAAATTTAAAAAAAAAAAAACTTTTTGGACTGTGAAACATCAGTCTGCTAGTGTAATCTAATTGCAGTTGCCTGCCTGCCAGCGTGTGTGCCAGGCCCACTTGCCCAGTGCCACCACTCATATCTGGTGTAACAGTAGTGTCAATTTAAAAAAAAAACATTTTTTCACTGTGAAACATCAGTCTGCTAGTGTAATCTAATTGCAGTTTCCTGCCTGCCAGCGTGTGTGCCAGGCTCACAGCGTATACTGTGCCCACTTGCCCAGTGCCACCACTCATATCTGGTGTAACAGTAGGGTAAATTTAAAAAAAAAAATTTTTTGACTGTGAAACATCAGTCTGCTAGTGTAATCTAATTGCAGTTGCCTGCCTGCCAGCGTGTGTGCCAGGCTCACAGCATATACTGTGCCCACTTGCCCAGTGCCACCACTCATATCTTGTTTAATAGTAGTGTAAGTGTACATTTAAAAAAAAAAAAAAATTTGGACTGTGAAACATCAGTCTGCTTTTTTGTGTCAGGCTCACAGCGTATACTGTGCCCACTTGCCCAGTGCCACCACTCATATCTGGTGTAACAGTAGTGTAAATTAAAAAAAAAAAAAAAAAACTTTTTTGATTATGTAACATCAGTCTGCTTGTGTAATCTATTTGCAGTTGGCTGCCTACCAGCGTGTGTGCAAGGTCCACTTGCCCAGTGCCACCACTCATATCTGGTGTAACAGTAGTGTAAATTTAAAAAAAAAAACTTTTTTGACTGTGAAACATCAGTCTGCTAGTGTAATCTAATTGCGGTTGTCTGCCTGCCAGCATGTGTGCCAGGCCCACTTGCCCAGTGCCACCACTCATATCTGGTGTAACAGCAGTGTAAATTTAAAAAAAAAAACTTTTTTGACTGTGAAAAATCAGTCTGCTAGTGTAATCTAATTGCAGTTGCCTGCCTGCCAGCGTGTGTGCAAGGTCCACTTGCCCAGTGCCACCACTCATATCTGGTGTAACAGTAGTGTAAATTTTTAAAAAAAACTTTTTTGACTGTGAAACATCAGTCTGCTAGTGTAATCTAATTGCAGTTGCCTGCCTGCCAGCGTGTGTGCCAGGCTCACAGCGTATACTGTGCCCACTTGCCCAGTGCCACCACTCATATCTGTTGTAACAGTAGTGTAAATTTAAGAAAAAAAACTTTTTTGACTGTGAAACATCAGTCTGCTTGTGTAATCTAATTGCAGTTGCCTGCCTGCCAGCGTGTGTGCAAGGCCCACTTGCCCAGTGCCACCACTCATATCTGGTGTAACAGTAGTGTAAATTTAAAAAAAAAAAACTTTTTTGATTATGTAACATCAGTCTGCTTGTGTAATCTAATTGCAGTTGGCTGCCTGCCAGCGTGTGTGCAAGGTCCACTTGCCCAGTGCCACCACTCATATCTGGTGTAACAGTAGTGTAAATTTAAAAAAAAAACTTTTTTGACTGTGAAACATCAGTCTGCTAGTGTAATCTAATTGCGGTTGTCTGCCTGCCAGCATGTGTGCCAGGCCCACTTGCCCAGTGCCACCATTCATATCTGGTGTAACAGTAGTGTAAATTTAAAAAAAAAAACTTTTTTGACTGTGAAACATCAGTCTGCTTTTTTGTTTCAGGCTCACAGCGTATACTGTGCCCACTTGCCCAGTGGCACCACTCATATCTTGTTTAATAGTAGTGTAAGTGTACATTTAAAAAAAAAATGACAGGCAGAGGTGGGCCACCCCGCAGGTGCTGTTGTGGTCGTGGTGCTTTGGCCCTAGAATAATGCCCAGTGTTCAGAGGCCATGTACCATGAACTCGAAAAGTTCTGAGGACATAGTTGACTTTTTAACACAGTTCACCCAATCTTCTATAGCTTCCGCTCCA
This sequence comes from Bombina bombina, assembly GCF_027579735.1. Lineage (NCBI taxonomy): Eukaryota > Metazoa > Chordata > Amphibia > Anura > Bombinatoridae > Bombina > Bombina bombina. The sequence goes on from NC_069502.1 coordinate 961,948,277, forward strand.
AACCTTGACGCACCATCCTCCTCCAGCTTAGCTTCGGGCAGCACCTCTCAAGTTACCACTCGCCCACCTGCCGTCACCACCAACACTAGCACCACAGCCGCTTCACTTGATCTGTCAGAGGAGTTATTTACACATCAGTTGGAAGAAATGAGTGATGCGCAACCATTTTTGCCAGAGGATGTAGATAACAGGGATATGTCTCAGTCAGGCAGCATTACACACATGGACGTACGGTGTGATGATGATGATGTTGTACCCGGTGCGGGAGTTTGGTCTGTCACTGTGAAGCGGTCGTAACCCTTACACTACCTGATCGATACAACATCATACCTGATGTTTTAAAGCACGTTATTCCAAACAATTTAGGAATGTTAGGTGATTTATGCCCTTTATGGATTAAAAGCAGACTCTGCATCAACTATGTAGTTTTCCATGGGAGTTTTGCCATGGATCCCCCTCCGGCACGCCACAGTCCAGGTGTTAGTCCCCTTGAAACAACTTTCCCATCACTATTGTGGCCAGAAGGAGTCCCTGTGGGTTTTAAAATTTGCCTGCCAATTGAAGTCAATGGGGGTTCGCCCGGTTCGCCGGTTTGCAAACTTTTGCGGGAGTTCGCGTTCGCAGTTCACGAACCCAAATTTTTAGGTTTGCGACATCACTATTTATAACTGCATCACAAAACTGTTACAAGATGGCTTCTCTGAACTGTTCTGATTCTAAGCACAGCCCACTTGATGACATCATCTTTGTATGGAAGCCTCAATGTGCCATCTAACCAAACCAGGAAGTAAGCACAACACTACATATCCTTTACTAATTTTTTTTTTTATATAAACTTAACTGCACAACAACAACTGTAAGATAAATCAGTCTTCTCCAGCATCTTCTTGTATTGTGGACGTGAAAGCTGCTTCTTGTTTCTTCCATTGATGAAAGTTTCTCTGATATGTTGCATGTTGTCTCCGGTGAGTGTCTCTGAGATTTACTTCAGGAGACCAACGAACAACAGGTGTTCATTGCCTGGGAGTATGAGCATGACTATTGTGGTCCTTGATAGAATTTTCTGACTCATCATTACAAGGTTCTTATATTGAGGCTGGTATTCATGAGTCATCTTCTGTAGCTGAGTCAGAGCCTGTGTTTGGATCATGCCAAACACCACCTCAGATATCAAAGTCATTGTCTGATTGCTTTCGTATGTGATAGTCCTCACCAGCCTGTTCTCTCCTTTCTAGCCGTTGTCGTAGTTGGTTCACATAGCGGCGATACACACCTAATTGAGTAGTTATCACATACATCTTTGGGCCCTCAACCTGGGCAACATCACCTGGTGCCCATTTTTCCTCTGTATGGTACACCCTATACCAAACAAAGTCTCCTTCTGTGTAGGTTCATGGAGGTTTTCCCACTCTCATTTTATCTTGTATGATGTGGACTGTTTCTGCTACATCTGATGGGATTAAATCCAGCTTTGTACGGATCTTCCTGCCAAACAATAGTTGAGTTAGGTATTCACCTGCTTTGCTGCTTTTAGAGCTTTTAGTGCCCTAAGGTTTAGACAAATCTCTCTGCTTGCCCATTGGTGGCTGGGTGATATGGTGAATTCCATTTGTATGTAAAAAATTCTGGAAGTCTTGTGACACAAACTGGGGGCCATTGTCTGTGACCAGTTTTCTTGGCAACCCAAATACTGAAAACAGTCTTTCTAATGCTGATATGACTTCAGTTGTTGTAGTCCTTGTCATTGGAATTACTTCTGGACAGAAGTAATCAATTATGATTAAGTATGAGATTCCATCAATAGGACTGGCAAAGTCCAAATGTAATCTCTCCCAAGGAGTAGTAGGCCAGTTCCATGGTTGTACAGCTCCTTGTGGAAACTGTCCTTGAGCTTGAACACACCCTTTGCATGCCATAACATAGTTTTCAATGTCGTTATCAATGGCCGGCCACCAAACATGACCCCTAGCCTTCTCTTTCATTCTGACAATGCCTGGGTGTCCTTCATGAAGGAGTTTTAACGTAGTTTGCCGTAGCCTGTTAGGAACCAGAACTCTCTCACCCCATAAAATACATCCATCTCTGAGTGTGTTATTTCACTCTTAGTATGTATGCTCACTGCACATCACAGCCAGTTCTTGGCCAGCCATCTCTCAAATACTTTGCCAGAAGTTGTAATTCAGTATCACAAGCTGTCTCCTTTGCAATTTGTTTGGCATGTACTATACCCATAAAACACACACTTGGAAGGCTTTCTTGAACAACTGGTGAGGAATTCATTAGTGGAAGTCTGGACATGGCATCAGCATTGCAATGGGAATCATGGGCCCGGTATTTGATGAAGTAATAATATGCTCCCAAAGTTAGAGCATACCTTTGCAATCTAGCTGCTGTAGTGGTTGAAATTCCTTTCCTTGGATTAAAGATGGTCAGCAGTGGCTTATGGTCAGTAAAAAGAGTACATTTTCTACCATAAATATAGTTATGGAACTTCTTAACAGCACATACAATGGCCAATGCCTCCTTGTCTAATTGGGAATAGTTCTTCTCTGCTGTCATTAGAGAATGAGAAGCAAAGGCTACTGGTCGGTCTGTCCCATCTGGCATCGTGTGTGACAAGACAGCCCCTAAACCATAAGGTGAAGCATCACATGCTATCATGAGTGGTTTCTGAAGATCATAGTGCATTAACATGCGGGAACACAGGAGTAGGTTCTTGGATTCCTGGAAGGCTTGATTGCATTCACTGCTCCACAACCAGGGTCGATTTGTCTCAAGAAGCTGATGTAGTGGGTGCAACATATGGGTTAGCTGTGGAAGAAAACGGTGGTAATAGTTAAGGAGACCAAGGTATGATCGTAGTTGTGATGCATTCTTTGGTATAGGAGCTTCTTGCAAGGCCTTAATTTTGTCTTCAGCAGTGTTTTAGACCATGACAATCTATAACATGGCCACAAAATTCAAATTTGTCACGCATGAAAGCACACTTCTTCAAGTTGACCTTCAACCCATAGGTCATTAACTCCTGCAGTACCCTCTCTACATTGTGTCGATGTTCTTCCTCCATCCTGCCCGTGATTAACATGTCATCTAAAAGGCATTGGACATGGGGTAGTCCATTTACTAGTTCTTCCATGGTGCGTTGCCAGATGGCTGGTGCAGGAGAAATGCCAAAGACCATATGATTATATTGAAATAAGCCTTGGTCCGTGCCTATCCCTGACAATAACATATTAACATTTCAAAAGTCAGTTTAGGCAAAAAAATTAATTCATTTTTGCTTTCCAGCAATGCTCATAGTATTCTAATGGAAATGGAACTAATATGTTGTAACAATTACTAGCTGGTCAAGAAAGGATTAAAATATAGTATAGCATTACAAAACTACCTTTAAAGTTTTTAGAAATATTCTGCTGGGAAATTCTAACACTCAAAATACATATTAATATTCACAGTGTGATATAGTTTAAATGAATAATTCAGCAATATACATGGAGAATTTAAAAGCTTTGCTTCAACCTTGAAAGCTTTTTTTTTCATCCTCACACTGTACAAGTGCTCTTTTGTATACGATCAGTAAAACTAATCAGTATTCAACGGGGTGATTGAAAACAGACAATATTAAACAAAAATTTTAGAGGACTTAACAAACACATTAAAAGTCTTTTGGTCGTTGGTTAATCAAGTGATATGCTGTCGTTTGGGGATTTTATGACTGAAGTGGCAGGGATGCTAAAAGGAAACGATGTCCTGGAATCCCACAGTGATTTTAATGACTTTTACTACAGACTCCCAGAGATAAATCAGTGATTGTTCAGAGCAATTTCTTTTTTTTTTTTTTCAATTTTAATGTTTTCTTTTTTAAATACAAACAATAATATAAATGAAAATATGCAGACATGCCTGCACAAAAAAGCAGAATTTACATGGCTGGTGTAGAAACCAAGCCACAAAGCATTTAACAAATCTGCTGGTGTAAAGTTCAATTCAACATGATTGAATCCCTTATCTTTGTGGAAAATATTACAAGGGCTTATACTAAACTTAAAGAAAAAAAACATTTTTATTATAGACTACTAAATCCAGGAGTACCAACATCTTCTATTAAAATATGTCATTTAAAACTACTACATTGCAAAAAGCATGTTAGTGTTTTCCCTCATAATTAGAGGAGGGAGGGCTTATGTTTCTTGTTTTGATAAATTTCATCGTTTACTTTTGTTTCCCTGTACATAATGTGTCACCCATTTAACAATCACAAACTCATGTACATATATAATATGCAAAATCCTTACTCTTTAACAAAGGATACCAAAGGAACATGAAAACTTGATAATGGAAATGAAATAACTAATTTGGAATTTTTTTTAAAAAAAAAATCTTACTTTTTAAATGTAACTATGAAAGTTTGTATCCAGCACCATTTAACTGGATCATTTATGTTTTCATTAGACTTTGATTGATTGATTGTTGGGTACTTTGAATATTGCAGAACTACATGTGCGTGTGTGTATTCTGTATGTATATGAGTCATAGGCCGGGAGTAAGAGACCAATGGACAATGCTCACTGCCATGAACCTATCCGCCAGGGATCTTGGTGAACGGGATGCAATATGCTGCCAACATTTAACATTGCACACTAGATTACAAGGGGAGCGCTAAATTATTGCGCTCCTGCAGACGTGCACATTTGCAGGAGTGCAATAATTAATCAGCCATTACAAGCTTGTGGTAGCAATTAGCGCTTATAAAATTAACAGTTTCATTTAATTTTCATTGCGGTCAATAAGAACAGTGTGTTCCCTGTAAATATCTATGTACAGGGAGTGCAGAATTATTAGGCAAATGAGTATTTTGACCACATCATCCTCTTTATGCATGTTGTCTTACTCCAAGCTGTATAGGCTCGAAAGCCTACTACCAATTAAGCATATTAGGTGATGTGCATCTCTGTAATGAGAAGGGGTGTGGTCTAATGACATCAACACCCTATATCAGGTGTGCATAATTATTAGGCAACTTCCTTTCCTTTGGCAAAATGGGTCAAAAGAAGGACTTGACAGGCTCAGAAAAGTCAAAAATAGTGAGATATCTTGCAGATGGATGCAGCACTCTTAAAATTGCAAAACTTCTGAAGCGTGATCATCGAACAATCAAGCGTTTCATTCAAAATAGTCAACAGGGTCGCAAGAAGCGTGTGGAAAAACCAAGGCGCAAAATAACTGCCCATGAACTGAGAAAAGTCAAGCATGCAGCTGCCAAGATGCCACTTGCCACCAGTTTGGCCATATTTCAGAGCTGCAACATCACTGGAGTGCCCAAAAGCACAAGGTGTGCAATACTCAGAGACATGGCCAAGGTAAGAAAGGCTGAAAGACGACCACCACTGAACAAGACACACAAGCTGAAACGTCAAGACTGGGCCAAGAAATATCTCAAGATTTTTCTAAGGTTTTATGGACTGATGAAATGAGAGTGAGTCTTGATGGGCCAGATGGATGGGCCCGTGGCTGGATTGGTAAAGGGCAAAGAGCTCCAGTCCGACTCAGACGCCAGCAAGGTGGAGGTGGAGTACTGGTTTGGGCTGGTATAATCAAAGATGAGCTTGTGGGGCCTTTTCGGGTTGAGGATGGAGTCAAGCTCAACTCCCAGTCCTAGTGCCAGTTTCTGGAAGACACCTTCTTCAAGCAGTGGTACAGGAAGAAGTCTGCATCCTTCAAGAAAAACATGATTTTCATGCAGGCCAATGCTCCATCACACGCGTCCAAGTACTCCACAGCGTGGCTGGCAAGAAAGGGTATAAAAGAAGAAAATCTAATGACATGGCCTCCTTGTTCACCTGATCTGAACCCCATTGAGAACCTGTGGTCCATCATCAAATGTGAGATTTACAAGGAGGGAAAACAGTACACCTCTCTGAACAGTGTCTGGGAGGCTGTGGTTGCTGCTGCACGCAATGTTGATGGTGAACAGATCAAAACACTGACAGAATCCATGGATGGCAGGCTTTTGAGTGTCCTTGCAAAGAAAGGTGGCTATATTGGTCACTGATTTGTTTTTGTTTTGTTTTTGAATGTCAGAAATGTATATTTGTGAATATTGAGATGTTATATTGGTTTCACTGGTAAAAATAAATAATTGAAATGGGTATATATTTGTTTTTTGTTAAGTTGCCTAATAATTATGCACAGTAATAGTCACCTGCACACACAGATATCCCCCTAAAATAGCTATAACTAAAAACAAACTAAAAACTACTTCCAAAACTATTCAGCTTTGATATTAATGAGTTTTTTGGGTTCATTGAGAACATGACTGTTGTTCAATAATAAAATTAATCCTCAAAAATACAACTTGCCTAATAATTCTGCACTCCCTGTATATACACATATTAACACATACATTTATATTTATATATTCATATACATATATATTTGGTTGCTGCGCTACTTACCCCTTTCGCTGGCCTGACGGCATCAGAACAAGGCTCCCATAGGAGCATATGGAAGCGCGCTCTCGTGAGGGCAATGCTTCCATCAATGTGAATTTAATGTCACATTCGCATTGCTATGAACTTGCAATACCAGTGCACATTAGCGTGCGCTGGTATTACAAAGTGGAGTGTAAATATTGCTTTCATGAAAGCAATAATTAGCACTCCACTTGTAATCTGGCCCAAAGTATGCAATGCTGCCACCTGCTCGTGCACAGCCAATAGCAAGTGAGCAGGGGTTGTAAATCACCCCTGTTGGACTTGTCGGGGGTCATTGGACCGCTTTTTCTATATCAGCTGCAGGCTCGCAGTTGGTGGTGGTGTGTATCATGTCTGTAATCACTCATTTCCATGGGGCACATGCAGTACAAATGCTCTGAAAAAAGGAATTACTAGAATATTTTTTTCTGCATTGCTTCTATTCAAAATGAAAATGTACTGATACACATTTCAATGTTGTCCATTTAATTAAAACAAGAGCAGGTATGATCTGTGGCATGGAACAGATGCTATATCAAATTATTTATCACTTGGTGGTTGTGTGTAGCTAATGTAAGCATATAAACATGCTGCCCATGTTGAGTATAAGCATAAAATCCCAACAGATTAAATTTTTCACATCAAAGGTGCTCTATAAATATTGGCATTACAAAATTTTGGCTCAGCTGTTCAATGTCAAAACATACATCTTCAGATATTTTGGTAGATGCACCACAACATATATTTACTGCAGCATATTTGTTTAAAATAACGAAAAACAAATAAAAAAAGGTAATAAAACAGAATAACCATTTGCATTTTAACAAATAAACCCTCTGTAAACATCACTAATAAAAAAATGGCTGTCGGGAAGCAGAATCACTGATTAACATATAATGCAAATGCATCAGAAAATTATGTAAATGAATGACATCAGTTTCTATTTTGCCAAATAAATTGTATGGTGCATTGTTTTTAAAAATCACTTTTCAAGAAGATTTCCAGCCTCCAAATGGTAAAATAAAAAACCTTTATTTACACAGGGTCCATAGTACAGCAACAACGTTTCAAACCAGCTATTGGTTCTTGGTCATAACTAATACATGACTAAGAACCAATTGCGGGTTTGAAACGTTGTTGCTGTACTATGGACCCTGTGTAAATAAAGGTTTTTTATTTTACCATTTGGAGGCTGGAAATCTTCTTGAAAATTGATTATGACATTGTCGTTTGGCTAACCCTATTTCCGTGCCCCATAATTTGAAGTGAGGTGCTGTCTTCCCCTGTGAATTGTTGCATTGTTTTGAAAATCCATGTATATTATAAAGGGAAGGAATAACTTGAAAATATTCACAAAACCTCTCTAACTTAAGAGTTTTGAAATTAGTGGATGTGAGACCCTTTCTAAAAGTGCAGTTTTTAGAAGCTCACCAATGAGGATATCTAATAAGATTCCTTAGCAATACAAGATCCCCAACATGATTGTTGAAAGAGCCGTTCAATGCATTTTTGGATGAGATGAGAGAGGCAAGCACAGTACATACAATTTCATGAAATGAGAGCTCTGTTATATTAAACGTTTTACTTTGTATTTCAATTTAATTTAGATGTTAGATTTTGTATTATACATTTCCTTACTCTAAAACCTAGGGCTTCCTTTTTTGTGTATTAACACATTTTCATTTTGTACATTGTATAAAGCAATGCATATAGGATAATGCTATATACTAATTCCAATAGCACTTTGTATGTTTCTTTGTATCTTTAACAAATGATCTGCTTTGCATACATCTTTGTATCTTTTTTGCAAATTACATTTGCATTTCGTATTCTTAATATTTAAAATTAATCTCACAGTCTCAGATAAACAGGTGTGTCTTTGGGTTGGCAAGGAACTTTCTTTGGGTGTGTCAGAAGTTCTCTCACAACTCCAATTATATTTTCTAAGCTTTTTAAACATGCAGTTCTCCTTGATTTATCACACCATCATCCTTAAAGGGACAGTCAACACCAGATTTTTTGTTGTTTTAAAAGATAGATAATCCCTTAATTACCCATTCCCCAGTTTTTATCACATGCTGCTTATTTGAAATACACTGGTTTTATTATTTTTAGAGATAAACTAAATAAATCTTTGTTTTGTAGCTATTCCTCCAACTCCCAGCTCATATGAGTTTTATGAGTGGAAACTATGATCAATAGCAGTTCACGTGTTTCGAATAATGACAGGGTTTACTTGATACAAAAAATGAGGAAATGTTCCAAGTAATTAAAGTTAGTAAAAGGAACTCTCAAGCAATATAAATGAATGCAAAGTCACATATGTTAGCAACTGGGTTAGAACAAGTAACAAACAAACGGCTCTGTCAGATGAAAAGATTGTGATAAGTAAATGTTTAAACGGTCTCTTAGAGTTGCGGTGTTGATTTGTTAGCAGAGGTTTATATAAGTAGTTAATGCAGTAAACAGTTCACATAAGAATGATATAAGTTCAGTTATACTTGCGGCTGTTTTTTGTTAGTGAAGATTTCCTCTGGTAGATGCTACTGAAGTTGTCTGAGCTGGGCGAAGAGCAAGCAGCTGTGTTAGCGTACTCTGTGACTTACACAGTCTGGAGGTATGAGCGGAGTCAAGCTTGACAGTTGTCGGCACAGGATGATGTCACAGGAGCTCTGTTCTGAGAGGCGGATACAATTACTGTTAGAGCGTCTGCTGTTATGGAAGTATTTTACGAGATAAACTTATCTTGTTATTAGGTTGCCTGATGGCAGTTCTTTGAGGAAAGAGTCCAACTAGTTAAATTAATTAACTTGCGTCCACTTGGCTATTTTGGCTCGATACAGGAATCCACAGCAGGATATAATGCAGGGAGGTATTCTCACAGCGTTCAGATTTCAATAATCAAGCAATCAAAAGGTGTTTAGGTCACACCTTTATAGGGGAAGACTCAGAAGGCAGGGCCAAACTAGTTAAAGGTACAGGGTATCATGACAGTTTTGCATAACCAACACAGTTATAATAATACACTTTTTTACCTCTGTAATTACCTTGTATCTAAGCCTCTGCAGACTGCCCCCTTATTTCAGTTCTTTTGACAGACTTGCATTTTCAGTGCTCACTCCTCTGTAAATTCACGTGCATGAGCTAAATGTTATCTATATGAAACACATGAATTAATTTCCTCTAGTGTTAAAAAAATTACAAAACACATTTAGATTAGAAGTGGCCCTCAAAGTCTAAGAAATTAGCATATTAACCTCCTAGGTTTAGCTTTTAACTAAGAATACCAAGAGAGCAAAGCAAAATTGGTGATATAAGTAAATTGGAAAGTTGTTTAAAATTGCATTCCCTATTTGAATCATGAAAGTTTATTTTGGACCTGACTGTCCCTTTAAAGACGTGATGATCTAATTCTCTCTGCTCAGACGAGAGGTCTCTTCAGTAAGTCGAGGTCCCTCAAATAATTTTAAAAATGCTTGTGGGACCATGGATGTGAAGGAGAGACTCCTACATTACAATATAAGGTCTTACAAAAATCCCAAAGAGTTTAAGTGATCTCTCTCCCTGCCGACGAGCTTATGATCATCAGACCCTTTTTTTGGCAACATGCCACCCACTCCCTGCTATTGTGTCCTTATAGGCACATTGTAGTGTATAATAAAGCATGACTATCTGGCCGCAGCATAATGTTTTACCATATAAACGTATTTTAAAAAGAATGATTTTAATAATGGTGGTTCTAAAGGAGTACTGGACCCACAGTCTTTAATGTGGCACCTCCTATTGTCAGTCCCTTTTTTACATGTCTTATGCTCTAGCAGCACTAAAAGATAATTTAGTTAAATGGTAATAAAAATGGTTCTAAATAAAAAAAAAATGAAGACCCACCCTAACAAGTTCCTCCCTTGATGTGTAGCTTTGTTGCTACTTTATAATATTAACCAATGTTGAAGACCTCTGAGCATCCCTAGTTTTTCCAACATCACTTAGTCTTTCATGCAGACAGTCTTGAAGCTTACACATCTAATAGTGATGCTTCTGTGCTAACTTGACTTGTGCCTAATAAACTAATGCTTTAAACAAGCTACACTGTAGTTTGGAATTTTAAGCTAAATTTCTATTTACTTGAGAACAATGGTTGGTGGAGCAATAATTTTTTTTTTAATGATCTGCAGCTCATTTAGGGGTGTTTCCAATTACTTTTTAAGAAAAGAGGACAAAAGGGAGTTTGGTCATCTTAGACATTTTTAATTTAAAAAAAATAAATTTTGTACACTATAAAAAAATGGACCTCGCAGGTCTAGATTCATAGATGCTCATTATGCTGCAGAGGTTTTTATTTTTGTTCAGGTGAAATTATGTTTGAAATTCATTGAGGTTTATTTTACCTATCTAGCCATTCACCAGGGGGTGTTCCATTAACATATAAAGCTGCATTTAATGTCCCAAAAAATTATACCTCACACAGTGAAGGTAAACCGCTAGAAACACAGAAAAAACAATAAGAACAATGGAAAACGTGCTTGCAAAATGGCAACTGTAAATGTGTGTAGATTAATATTTGTATGTCCATTTTGTTATGTTAAAGTAGTCTTGCTGGATAGAGCAGTACTGCATCGGCAATCTTTCAGATGTGGTTACCCTAGTGGAACACATCGTCTCCTGGTCGTGTCTCACTAAATCAATGCTAATGAGGTTATGTAAGTTTTAGTTTTATTTCCTTTAACTTTTTTTCAGGTCTTCTTTTTTTTTTAGAATGGACTGTTTTATAGAGGCTGTAGTCTGTTTTCATTATTACTTTATTTATTAATGTTTTTAAAACATGTTTGTGATGCCAAAATACTTCATAGTGGAAGTGGTTCCATGTGGTTAATGGTTGCAAGATTGAAGCAGCTTCTTTGAGATCAGTAGAGATTATCTCTCCATTTTGTTGCTCTAACCAGGGTCAGGTAAATTTTCTTTGAATCTTGCCTTTTCCAGTGGAGTTGTTGTAGTGAGTTTTTTCAGTGAAATAGTATTATCAAGGATGACTTTTCATGAATCTAGGCCAATGTGTCTGTGGACTGAGCTAGGCAATCATTGGATATGTTTGAGCAGCTCTGTGAGTTAATTTTATAAGCGCTAATTGCTACCGCAATTTTTTCATTTGCAGGTGCACAATAAATTAGCACTTCACTTGTAATCTAGGCCTAAATATTTTCAAGTAGACTGTCCATTTAAACCTTGTATTCCCTAGTGAGAACTCAAGATGTATCCCCTTTTTCATATTGTATACTGCAGTGACTGCCTATGCTGGTTTTATAAGCTGCTTGTCCGTAGATGTAGTGGATTTTAATTAATTTGTTTTAGAGAGACAGAGAATTGCTTTCATTGGGACACATGAATCTCTTCAAGCCTGTTTGTTATTCGATTGATATATATTAGTGGATGTAGATAAAAATGCTAGAGATGAGAAAAAGCGTTCGATCGCGTAGATTGGACGTTTTTATATCACTCTCTAGAGCGTTTTGGTTTTGGAGAAGGTGTCTTGGGAAAGATATTTGCTCTGTATAATAATCCAAGCGCCCGTATACTAGTAAACAGTACTCTCTCCGATTCTTTCTATATTAAAAATGTAACGAGACAGGGGTGCCCCCTGTCGCCCCTATTGTTTGCATGTGCTATCGAAATTTTAGCCATAAAAATCCGGGAAAATAATGCTATTAGAGGTATTTCTCTCCAATCAGACGTATATAAACTATCTCTTTTCGCGGACGACATTCTCCTCACACTCACTAACCCTAGCATGTCAATCCCAGAATTAATGAGAGAGTTTGATGATTTTAGACATATATCTAACTTTCTAATTAATTTCTCAAAGTCAGAAATCATGAACCTTAATTTAAGTCAGACAGAACTTCTCCAAACACTAAAAATCTGTCCATTTAAATGGCAAACCAATGCTATTAAATATTTGGGGATAATGTTGACACGACATCACTCAAACTTAATTACTTTTAATTATGATATCCTCAAGAAAAATATAATAGCTGATCTAAGCTCGTGGAGATCTAAGCGTCTTAACTGGTTGGGGAGAATGGGGACTATAACCATGAACATTTTACCTAGACTATTGTATCTTTTTCAAACCGTTCCAATACCCCTCCCTCCACCCTATATACCTTCCCTACAAAAAATCATTAATGATTATATTTGGGATAGAAAGCATCCATGAATTAATAAAACATTAATGTGCCTTCCCAAAATATCGGGGGGATTGGGTGTTCCAGACTTGGTAAAGTATAGACAGGCGATATTCCTTCAAAGAATAGTAGATTGGCACACTAATTATAAAAACAAAATATGGGTTAAGATAGAACACCAAATAGGCTGTCATCATCATTTAGGCTCTTTGTGTTGGACAGAGCAATCTGAAAGAAGGACAAAGTTCATGGACAACTATATAATTGTAGAAACTTATAAAATGTGGGATAGACTGATGACTGTGTACCCATTACTTTCCTCCAAACCCTCACCCCTAACACCACTTCTAGGGAACCCAGAATTCCTTCCAGGTCTAGAAATGAATAAACTAAACCCTTTAGATAGGCTAAGTAATTTACCCTTTTATATCCTCACTGAGGCTGGGTCATTGCAATCTAGATCGAAGCTCATAGAAAATAACCTACATGTTTTTCGTAATTGGTACTTCTACTTGCAAGCTCACTCATTTCTCCAATGTCATAAAGGGAAAAATAATTTGACACGTTCCCCAACAAACTTTGAAAAACTATGCATTTCAAAATCCCCTACTAGACACACCCTATCTATAATTTACAACATACTGCAACAGGTCCTGATAGGCACAGAATATCACTATATGAAAAGTTGGGAAAAGGAACTTAAAATTAATATACCCCCTAGAGATTCATGTAAAATATTTAAAAGAACCATGAAAGCTTCTACATCGGCCAAAATATTAGAAATCAATTTTAAGATTTTGCACCGCTGGTATTACACCCCTGCACGCTTAAAGACCTTATACCCACAAAGATCTGACTTATGCTGGCGATGCAAAAAAGAGGTCGGGAACATGGGACATATTTGGTGGAGTTGTAGCAAAATCACCCCCTTTTGGAGAGATGTAGTAACCCATACAGAAAAGATACTAGGATCAAACATCCCATTAGACCCTATACTGTGGCTTTTAAATAAACCTCCCAAACAATTACCTGCAACACGCCTAGCTTTATTCCAAATCATCTCTAATAGTGCCAAAGTACTAATTGCACAACATTGGAAACAAGAACAAATCCCCTCTATAGCTCTATGGGTGGACACTATACATAAAACTCTACAGCTTGAGGAGTACCATTATATGAAAATAATGAAACAAGACTTCTTTCATGAGATGCTTTTTATTTGGGAAGAGTACATATATAGCAAGTACAATAAATGAAGTACGATATGGGATACATATCTTGGATGTAAATGTGAACGAGCTACTTAAATTAGGTTCTGCGCTTTAGCGAATAGCCATAAACTTTGTCTTTCTATATTTCTTTTCTTTTTCTTACTGTATTCAAAAAAAAAAAAAAAAAAAAGAGGAGGTTAAAGTACCCACTTTTGGTCATGTCATCATTAACGGTCATAATATGTAATATTGTCTATAAATAAGATGTGATGTAACGTGTCCACACAATGTAACTGCATCAATGTTTAATGCTACCTCAATAAAAAAAATTAAAAAAAAAAAAAAAATGCTAGAGATGCTAGAGAAATATGTACACAAAATATGCTAGAGAAATATGTACACGAAATATAAAAAAATACAACTTTCAGAAAGAAATGGCTTCTTCAGGAAAAAGTCAGTATTTAGTGTGACCTCCCTTGGCACTAAGCACATCTTGAACTCTTTTGGGGAGACTGTTCTGAAGTTTTCTGAAGTAATCTTCACGTGATCCCATACAGCCTCTATAATATTCAGGTCGGAACTCTGTGGAAGCCAGTCCAGGACTGTCAGTTTTTATCAGCTGTTTTTCTCTCTAAATATGATTTCACTGCATTAACAGTGTGCTTAGGATCATTAGCATGCTGAAAAATAAAACTATTCCAAATGAGGCACATTCTAGAAGGAATGGAATGATGAAATAAATCCTGTCTATACTTTACAGCATTTATTATCCCATCAATTTGGGCAAGATCTCCAACACCACTGGCAGAAATGCAGCCCCAAACCAGGACATAACCTCCACCATGTTTTACTGAAGGCCACAAGCACTCTTTAACTATCTCTTTTCAACTCTTCTTTTCACATATTGTCGATGATTGGACCCAAAAATGTCAAACTTAGATTTGTCACTCCATTATACTCTTTTTCACTTATCTTTGTGAGCTTTAGCATATCTTAGCCTTTTTCACCCTGTTCCCCTTCCAAAAAGGTGGTTTCTTGGCTGCTACCCTTAGATAAAGACCATTCCTGATCAAGCTTCTTTGGACTGTAGAAGGGTCAATTTGGCATCCTGATGAAGCTGTCAGAGGCTAAGCCAGGTCCTTGCTGTACTTCTTCCGGAATTTAAAAGAAGAAACTCTGAGAAACTTATCATCAGATTTTGAAAATTTTCTTGGTCTTCTAGTCCTTTTTTTTTGTCCTTGAATTCTCCTGATTCTTCAAATTTCTTTATAACAGCTTGAATACTACATCTTAAATATCCAGTTGGCTTGCTGATTTCCCTTTGAGAGTAGCCTTGCTGATGCAAAAGTATGATTTTATGTCTGTCACTTCTCTGATCTTTGGCATTTTGAATGGAATGATGTGATTGAAAGTTGGTCTTACTAGCAAGCTTCCAACGGATTAAACTCATACCACATGTGTATGCAATGTTCAAGCACAAACCTGGTGTAATAAACCTTTTTCACCTCAGTCTTTTTGACATGAAATAGTAGGGCAAATACAGGTGTTGGCAATGACATTAATTAGGGTTCCGTTCCATTTAGGTTAACAAAAGCCAGGTTCCTGCTATTTCTCAAGTGTAAGGGGAGGTGACACTAAACACTTGCCACTTTAGCCCATAGAAGCTGTTTTTCTGCTTTTTTCTGTTTTTTTAATACTACATACAAATATTTTGTATTTTCTGGTTGAATTCTATTAAAGAGACCGAGAAATAATTATATATGGTCATTATACCATTGCTAAAACAACAAATCTAATGGTGGCCTAAGACTTTTTACACAGTACGGTATGTTTATATATATATATATATATATATATATATATATATATATATATATATATATATATATTCAAGACAAAACAATAATGGTCTGGCAGAAAGAACTTGGGGTCAATTTAAATAAAGATAATACAGCAGCACCTCAATTCAATTCAGCAGTTTATTGGAAAGACAGATATACAGGTAGCAACGTTTCGAAGACACACCCCTTAATCATGCATACAAGCATCATATCTTTAAATACCATATCATTATCTCTTTATGCTCCATGTTACAGCATGCCCCACCTAGTGGTGAGTAACCTCAAATACAATTATCAAACACAGACAGGTAACAATAAAACTAAATGAACCAGCAAAGCATCAAATACATATCCACTGTAACATATCTCAGCCTAATGTCACTATCCCTTTAAGACTTCCTTCTCTGACTGCTGCATTTGTGCAGTATTCACATTCAGCTTGCTTGCCTGCCTGATTAATCATTCATGCACCTGATTACCTCAGCCTCTTTTTAAGCCTTCTCAGGTCTAATGTGCTTTGCATTAACATTGAAGTGTGATCCTGAACAACAGAGGCTTGTGTCAGTTTTCTGCTTGAACTTACCAACTATTCCAAGATACAGCATTTTCTATTACCTATGCTAAATATCATCAAACCGCAAGTATCAAAAATATCTCCATTCTGTTTCCTGGACACAACTACTTAACAATCTCTGAACTTTATTATAAATCAACTATGCTTTTGCTTACCATCACTCTAATTACAATAACATCATCTTACTCAGAACTTTATAACTATTTCTGTGCTTCTAGTTGTCATTGCTGAAATAACCTGCAACAAACCTAGTTTGATCAAACAGTAATTAATGCCTGAGACTTGTAACTTGTCTATCACTCGTGCTGCTCTGATTATACTGATATACAGCTTTACATAATATAATGAACTGTGAACATGCAACAAACCTTGGTTTGCATTTATATGCACAAAACAGTAATTAATGCCTAAGACTTGCAACCTGTTTATCACTTGTGCTGCTTTGTTTAACCCTGACATACAACCTTATAAAACATTATGTACTGTGAACCTACAACAAACCTTAGTTTGCATCTAAGTATCAAGCTTCTTCCTGTTTACTTTGGAGCCTGAACATTGCTATATATTTCTCTCATTGAATCCTGCAGCTACTCCTGTTAACTAATTATAACTCACAGTGAAGCCAGAATATATTGTAACAAATATTGCACCTCATCCATTAATTCCTCAATAACTTCTAGCAACTATGAATCACAGAATATCATCTATCCACGTCCAGGATTACTCTTCCCTGGGTCAGGGGTCGGTGTCTTCAAACCCCTACCACTGCCCCGAGGGTCTGTTTCCTGAGCGCATGTACACCGGATCATGACAGAATGTTAATGCCTAAAAAAGGGATCCGCAGTGGTAGTGGATGCACCGACCCTAAAAGGACAATAAAAAATTACAACATAACTCAGACCCAAGCAATCCCTAAAGGAAAAACAGAAGATTTTCAAACTTTAAAAAATTTAAAGACACAGTACTCCCATTCTAGACAATCCTCTACTCATGTTCGTGGTTACCATTTGGGTGAAACTGATCCTGAATCTGACTATGTAACTGAAGAGGATGCATTCATAATTCAGCAGAAAAAATTCAGAACCTTTAAAGATTTAAAGATACATGACTACTGTTCCAGAAAACCATCTACTCCTCCTGTTTGTAATTCCTATCCTGGTGATACTGATTCTGAGTCTGAATATGACAACATGGAGGATGACTTCACAGATCCAGCTGAACTGGCATTAGACTGGTATGAGGCGCAACTTTAATTCGCCACTAACTCAGACAAAAACCTCAACCTATTGGCTATAATGACATCCTTGGTTGTTATATTTATAATATGGAAGAGTACAGACAGCTCCCATCATGAAACCTCTCATGGAAATACTGATCTTCCTATTTCTGATATTACCATGGTTTCGTTGGATTGGACAGATTCAGAGCTGCAAGAAAAGACATCTGGTTTACAGACTGCTGTTTGGAGAAAAGGTCCCCTCAACTACCATGCTGATTTATCACATCAGAATTATGCATCCAGTGATGAAGAAGATTTCTGTTCTCAAACCTTACTACAAGCCACAATGGCAGCAACCTAAGAAGCCTCATACTGGGAAGAAAATCTAAGCTCTCTAAGAAAAAGAAGAAGAAGAAGAAAATCCTTCTGCCACAGAAATCAGAAGTGCAAAGAGGAAACTCAGCCTGATTCCCCTGTTTTAGTTTCTGTTGTACCAGAACATCTCTTGCCTCCTGACACTGTCAACACCAAGCTGGATGATGTCTATAGTCACTATCAGTCTGTTCTTAAAGCATCTAATGGTATCTCTTCTCACACTCTACAACAACTACAAAAACTGTTTCCAACTATTGATTTCTTGCATTCCTCTCATGCTGCCTCAATACCTGTAAACCCTGTGCTAGAAGCAAAAGATAATTCTGTTCCAGATATACAACCTTTCAGTTTACCAGAGATAATCCCTGGAGAATTTAGCTCTGATATTCAAACTCAAATAAGCATGCATGCTGAACTCCAGATAACTTCTCAGTCAGAATCTTGTGTCACAATTCCTCAGCATCTACCTGAGTGTGGCATATTTCAGTACACTTCACCTTCTCAAAATTCTTCTGTTACTGCATCTAAGAAATTGTTTCCCTTGGGAGATACTTTGCATCAATCTACATTTTCTACTACATCAGTTTCCTGTACAGGAATTCCTGAAACTGAATCCTGTGAGGACAACTTTGAACCAAGTTCGCAAGTGGACATTCTTGAACCTGAAACTTGTACAAAAGTTCTTCAAGAAGATTCCCCAGTGCCCATTCTTGTTCCTGTTTTCCATGATTATACTACTAAACCTGACATCAAGGTGGACTCTCCTGTTTTTAACCCTGGTATGGGTATTCCTTTGTTTAACCCAGAAATGGGTGTAATAATACTTGACCCTGAAGATAGCCATGCCCTCTACTCAGAAGCGAGTATGGTTCTTGGCTCTAAAGTGGGTCTTGTTAATTCTTCATTTATGAACCCTGAAGAAAGCCTTGCCCTCTGCTCAGAAGAGAGTATGGTTCCTGGCTCTAAAGTGGGTTCTTTTTCTTTCTCTATAGTTGAACCTTGCCCTGGTGAGGGCATTCCTACACTTGATCCTATTGAGGATATTCCTGAACCTTTGCCCAGATGTGGGTACTTCCGAACCTTGCCCTGGCATGGGCATTACTTCACCTGATCCTACTGAGGATATGACTGAACCTTGCCCAGATGTGGGTATTCCTGAACCTTGCCCTGGTGTGGACATTCATATACCTGTTCTTAGTGAGAACACTTTTGATTCTGAATCCAGTAAGGAGACATTTCATATTGAATTAGAAGATGGCAAGAACTGGACAAATCTTGCACTCTACACTCCTATCTCCTATTTTGAAGAAAGCCCTGCTATTGTGTTAGAAGTGGCTATAGCTTTTTCTTTTGGAGTATATCTAATCCTCAGCCAAGAGGTTAATTCTGAGGATACTCAAATCTCTGACCCAAAGGTGCTTAATTTGGTTATCAATCCAGAATGCTGCATCTCTATTTCTGAAGCTGAGGAAAGCCTATTCATTTCTCTAGGACTGGCTGCCTTTTCATTGGCTATGTACATGGTCATCTATCATGAAGAACATCCGCCTATCTACCCTCAGGATGATTCTGTGGTAGGAAGCTCATTGTATGTTACGTTCATGCATTCTCACGATGACTACAAAAAAGTTGACTTCAAGTTTTGCTCTCATCATTGTCAAGATCTTTTGATACCTGAATTACATGGCCTTTACTTCGTCATTCAACTTTTTCAAGAGATTTCCAACCCTCCTTTCTTGATTTCCGATTGGACTCACTACCTCCATACACCTACTACCGGTACTCCATATCATTTTTGTTCTCTCTCCTTTTGGATTGTGTTGGGCGCCCGGAGGTCGCCTTTGAGGAGGGCGATCTGTAACATATCTCAGCCTAATGTCACTATCCCTTTAAGACTTCCTTCTCTGACTGCTGCATTTGTGCAGTATTCACATTCAGCTTGCTTGCCTGCCTGATTAATCATTCATGCACCTGATTACCTCAGCCTCTTTTTAAGCCTTCTCAGGTCTAATGTGCTTTGCATTAACATTGAAGTGTGATCCTGAACAACAGAGGCTTGTGTCAGTTTTCTGCTTGAACTTACCAACTATTCCAAGATACAGCATTTTCTATTACCTATGCTAAATATCATCAAACCGCAAGTATCAAAAATATCTCCATTCTGTTTCCTGGACACAGCTACTTAACAATCTCTGAACTTTATTATAAATCAACTATGCTTTTGCTTACCATCACTCTAATTACAATAACATCATCTTACTCAGAACTTTATAACTATTTCTGTGCTTCTAGTTGTCATTGCTGAAATAACCTGCAACAAACCTAGTTTGATCAAACAGTAATTAATGCCTGAGACTTGTAACTTGTCTATCACTTGTGCTGCTCTGATTATACTGATATACAGCTTTACATAATATAATGAACTGTGAACATGCAACAAACCTTGGTTTGCATTTATATGCACAAAACAGTAATTAATGCCTAAGACTTGCAACCTGTTTATCACTTGTGCTGCTGTGTTTAACCCTGACATACAACCTTATAAAACATTATGTACTGTGAACCTACAACAAACCTTAGTTTGCATCTAAGTATCAAGCTTCTACCTGTTTACTTTGGAGCCTGAACATTGCTATATATTTCTCTCATTGAATCCTGCAGCTACTCCTGTTAACTAATTATAACTCACAGTGAAGCCAGAATATATTGTAAACAAATATTGCACCCTCCATTAATTCTTCAATAACTTCTAGCAACTATGAATCACAGAATATCATCTATCCACGTCCAGGATACTCTTCCCTGGGTCAGGGGTCGGTGTCTTCAAACCCCTACCACTGCCCCGAGGGTCTGTTTCCTGAGCGCATGTACACCGGATCATGACATCCACCCATAGTTAACAATATTTATCAGCTATTATTTGTACAATAACTAAAACCGAATTAGTAAAAAAAATGATCAGTCTATCTCTTTGTTAATACCTTTGGGGGCAAGGGTATCTAATGTAAAGTTTCAAAATGTCTCTCTCTGTTTTAATAGTAACTCCCTATCTTCCCCCCTTCTAGGTCTCTTTATATGCTCAATTATTTGAAAGCGTAATTGACTGACGAGTGACCAGCCTCTATAAAGTGTCCAGCAAAAGAAGCTATTAAAATTTTACACCGAATATTACTTTTGTGTTCAATAATCCTGTCCCGGACCGTCCTGGTGGTTTTGCCAACATAGGCCAGTCCACAGGGACATTTAATCAGATAGATGGCAAATTTACAGTAGCAGGTATAATAGCCTTTAATATCAAACCTCTTACCTATAAAGGAATGTGAAAAATGGGCCCCTTTAATCATTGAATTACAACAGGAACACTGTAGAAATGGATAGCAACCATTATTAGACCCTGAGATCAACATCTGTTTACAGGTATTAGAGGAACCTAAATCCGCTCTAGCAAAATCATCATGCAAATTCTTACTCTTTTTATAGGCTGGCATGGGAATATTCTGAAATTCAGGGATTGATGGGTTGCATTTACCCAATACATGCCAATGTTTTTAAAATGATATTTTGTAACTGTGAGCTTTGATCTGAGTACTGTGATACAAATACCAATCTATAAGTTTTCTCTGTGTTCCTTCCTTGGTGCCTAAATAGGGAGATAGGCAGGAGGGGGATAGAAAGTTACTACTAAAACAGAGAGAGACATTTTGGATCTTTACATTAGATATCCTTGCCCCCAAGGGTTTTAACAAAGAGATCGACTGGTTAGTTTTTTACTAATTAGGTTTTAGTTATTGCACAAATAATAAATTATATATATTGTTAACTATGGGTAGATATGTATTTGATTCTTTGCTGGTTCATTTAGTTTTATTGTTATCTGTCTGTGTTTGATAATTGTATTTGAGGTTACTCACCACTAGGTGGGGCATGCTGCAACATGGAGCATAAAGAGTTAGTGATATGGTATTTAAGGCAGATAGGATATGATGCTTGTATGAATGATTAAGGGTGTGTCCCGAAACATTGCTACCTGTATACCTGTCTTTCCAATAAACTGCTAAATTGATTTGAGGTGCTGATGTCATATCTTTATTGTATATATAAATTGTTAGGGGAGAAACGTTACTGGGTGCAAAGTTTCAAAGTAAATGAGGCCATCTAGCATAAAATTAAACTACAGCAATTTAACCAATTTCCTCTTTTTACTACTTTAAAAGGAGGTTACATACATAGTCAAAGTTTCACTCCTGCTCCATATCAGGATACAGCCAGTGATGGGAAAATATGCCTTTATGTCTGTTTCTCTTTTGCTTACTAGCTGTATCCTAATCAGAAACTCCACAACAATTATGGGCTAGATTACAAGTGAAGTGCTAATTTATCAAGCGCCCGCAAACACATAAATATACTGTATATGTATATATTTAATCATATACATATATAATTTTATTTGCTACTTGGGGGCACATTTTTTTAATTAACCAGAGGTTTGACCTCTGAATAATTGTGTAAAGCACAAAGTCAAACCACAAGCTCACAGAAATATTAACCAGCTACTTGTAATGGTTAGTTATTTAATGTGTGCCCGCAATTGGGCAAATTTGCCCCTTTACGGGCACACGTTAAAATAACGCTCCTTTATGCCCCAAAATATATGCCCAGAATTTAGCTAGTTAAAAAATAATATATCATATTGTCACTAGCACGCTTGTGTAATATAAAGTAATTCACAAAATGTAAAGCATTTGTACTGTATCATTCTTTTTTTTTTTTTAACAGCATCCAACAGTTTCCCTGCAGCGTAGCAAACAATGTTTAGAAAATCAATCTGGTGAATTAATTTCACAGTCACTGGCTTCTGATCAACACAAAACAATCTTACGAAAACCCAAAGGACTTCCTAAGTTGTGTATAAGCGGTAAATTCAAGACGTCGAGAGCTCAGACTTGAAGCCATCTGGTAACTCTCATTCCAATGAGCACTTCAAAATGTCATGTTCTTTGCTAACTGATCAACTTAATTCCCATAACGGATGCTGCATTACCATGTGTTAATACATGTGTAACCTGCATGAATAAAAGTATATATTTGTAGAAAATTTATTTTCTTTGTATCAACAGTTAGGGACTGCTGAAATGAGTACCTTCTTTCTATCAACCTGAATGCACTAACTTTAAAAGGATAGTAACACCAAAAATCTTATTGTTTAAAAAGATAGATAATCCCTTTATTTACGATTTCCCAGTTTTGCATAACCAACACTGTTATAGAAATGTACTTTTTACCTCTGTAATTACCTTGTAACTAAGCTTCTGCTGACTGCCTCCATATCTCAGATCTTTTGACAGACTTGCATTTCAGGCAATTAGTGCTGACTCTTAAATAACTTCACTTGCATGAGCACAGTGTTATCTATATGAAACACTTGAACTAACGCTCTCTAGCTGTGAAAAACTGTAAAATGAATTTAGATGAGAGGCAGCCTTCAAGGGCTTAGAAATTAGTATATGAGCCTACCTAGGTTTAGCTTTCAACTAAGAATAACAAGAGAACAAAGCAAATTTGATGAGAAAAGTAGATTAGAAAGTTGTATAAAATTACATGCCCTATCTGAATCATGAAAGTTTAATTTGGACTTTACTATCCCTTTAATAACCCTAGATTGGATATTAGGATAATCCTTTTTATTATCTGGACCAATGGTTATTAAAGGGATATGAAACCCAATTTTTTTTTTCTTCCACGAATCAGATAGAACATGAACATTGAAGCAACTTTTTAATTTACTCCTATTATCAATTTTTCTTTGTTCTCTTGGTATCTTTATTTGAAATGAGATGGCCCATTTTTGGTTCAGAACCTGGGTAGGGCTTGCTTTTTAAATTAAAGATACCAAGAGAACGTAGAACAATTGATAATAGGAGTAAAATTGCATGCTCTATCTGAATCATGAAAGAAAAAATGTTGGGGTTCATATCCCTTTAACCCCTTGAGTGCTAATGATGGCTCTGAGCAATCGCAAATTTTCTCAGTCAGGTGCTGACGACGACTCAGAGCCGTCGCTAATACTCACCCACCTTGAGGGCAATCTGGGGGCTCCCATTGACTCCCACCTGGCGATCGGGCCTGTATAGTGACAGGCATCGCCAGGGCCTTCCTGTTTCACACGGTGACGTCACTGTGCAACATTTTTAAAATTTACAATGCACAATATAGGGAAAGGGAGCATGCTGTTTAGAAGCCTGTATCTCAGGCACCTAAGCAGCTACAGATCCCCAAAAGGTAATCGCCTAACCTTTCCACCGGTATAAAAATAAAAAAAATATAAAATAAAAAAGTAAAAAAATATATATTTAAAAATAGTAAAAAAAAACACTTCAATCCAGCTTAGCACCCAAGTGGGGAATGGCTTAGCACTCAAAGGGTTAAAGACAATACATTCAGATTTAGATTTTCTTCAATAACCTACACATTGCAAAAATGACTTAAAGGGATACAAAAAACAAAAATAAATATTCATGGTTCAGACAAAACATGCAATTTTAAAGGGCCTTTCAACTTACTTATATTATCAATATGACTTTGTTCTCTTGGTATTAATTGAGGAAATGTATACCTAGATAGGTTCAGAAGAGGCAAAACTCTACTGGTAGCTAGATAGAGGTTGGTGGCTACAGAAATTTGCGTCTTGCTATTGACTAACCAGTTGTTTTCCGCTAGGTCCAATAGTGTTGCAGTTCTGTGTTTATGTGTTTAACCCTATGCAAAAATATAACGCAAAGTTAACAAATTAAAGCATTTTTGCACTGGTAAAAGATCGACATAAAAAATAAATCCTTCTAAAAATGTAAATTGGCACACTTTTCACTGTGAAACAACTACAATAAGTCAAAGTTCTTTACAACTTGTTATTTTTTTTTTAATCTTTTTTTTATTAGAAATTCAATTTTTTTTGTCCTTAATAAAATAAAATTCAACACATTCCAAGAGAGAGAATGCACTACAAAATCTTTTATATTTACCACAGATGTTCCACTATAATTATAGGCTGCATTATATTTAAAACTTTTGAAGAAAAAAAGTACTGTAATTTTCTACACTCAAAAATACATTTATTGACAGCAATTTTTGTTCCTGGTTGGTTGCAATAATCATTGGTTAAGGAAGCTTTGACTCTAGCTACTATATTCCCTGGCACCTTTATCATACTTATAGCATATAGGCACACATACGTCTTCCTATAAAGCCTTTGGCCTCCAATTGCTGCAATTATCGTCTCCCAATGTATTGATTCTGTTTTGATCATAAAGAAGCTGCAGTAGAGTTTGTATTATTAATTGCCTCTCAGACACAAGTTTAGATATGTGTATTTTAAAAAAATAAAATATGTATTTCTGGAATTAAAAAGACTCTATGACACATTGATAAAACCATGGAAATATTGTAAAAGCAATAATCAAATTGTAACAATTACACAATATGTGATGTGATATAGCTGGAAGGTCTAACGTAAAAAACAAAATATGAAGAGTAAAGATGACTTCCTAGCTCAAACTCATAGAAAAAAATGGACCCTGTATGGTTCATCCATCTTTTAAAGTCTGTAGCTGGTTGAAACTTTTACTGTGTCTGCTTCTAGACCAGCACTTAAAATTAATTAAAAAAGATATAATGAAACAACCCTGATGAAGGTTGCTGGTATGTGATGAAACACACTGAGCTAAAAAAAATGTACTGATGTTTTCAATCTGTAAATACCTTGTTTCCTGTGCATTATTCCTTACAGGGGAGGATGAACATAGGGAAGCTATGCTACACTAGGTATTGTCTTCTTTTCTATTTTCGTAAAATATCCAAGAAGTCTAATGAGAATGCATACAACATCTGCCTAAACTATACAGTGCTTACAGATACCACCACTTCTTCTATGTAAATAAAGGAGGGAAAAATATTAAATGGTGGAAATATCTGCGCTGTAGAATCTGTTGGCGCTCTACAAATAACCGATAATATTAATAATAATATCTGTATGATTCAAGGATTCCTAAAAAATATATTATATATATATATATATATATATATATATATATATATATATATATGTATGTATATATATATATATGTGTGTGTCTATATGTATGTGTATATGTATGTATATATGTGTGTATATATATATATATAAACACAGCTTCAGGGAAGTGCTAAGACACTCGTTGAATGTGGTAACAGGCAATTCATGTAAGCAACACACCCCCTCTCATCCGACTCTGTCAGCTGTGCTAGTGCAATGAACGGAGTATTACACCGTCGCTCCAAAAATACAAAGAGGTACAACGATCAACACACTCATCAGAGAGAACAGGTGTACAAAAAGTCCTTGACTCATGAGGATGAAGAAAACGCTGTATTTATTTCACCATATCAGCAAATATCATATTGTATCATATCACAGCGCTGGCATGTGTATGGGAAAAAGACAGGCAGTAAAGGTCAAACGCGTTTCATCTGTTAAGACATGACTTCTTCAATGACCATAAGAATACCCACAATTCACTGCTATTTAAATACCAATAAACACCTCCAATATTGAAATGGTCCAATCGTGATATATAATACACTAAAGCAGGTAAGTGTAGGTGATTTAAAGGGATATCTGACAATGCACTATGCATGCAAACTAATGGCACATAAGTATATAACTAAAACTATATCATTTATAGAAAAACACAATGATACAATAGCAAATAGTATACAACAAAACTAAACATGAGCTACATGTTCTAACACACAATAATAAGTGCAAAGTCAACACATTTTAAGAAAAAATGGAGAAATTAAGAACATTTCTTGAAAGTGACAGTATATCAAATTCATATGTGATCTACAAAAAAGTTTAATGTCCCACTCAGAATTTAAACCTGCTGGCATTCTGGTATCCAACTGAAAAATTCAAAAGACTTCCTCTGTTTCCACCTCTTGGGTGTCTAGGTTTCAACTGGAGGCCTTGAAATCACAGCAGGGAACTATCCGAGTTGTGCTCCCTTTTGAAATGCAAGGAGATGGGAGTAGTGGACAAGGGGTCCTCAATCGAACGTAAATGTTCTAAAATATTATATATATATATATATATATATATATATATATATATATATACTGTATATATATATATATATATATATATATATATATATATATATACACACACACATTCATACATACATACAGGGAGTGCAGAATTATTAGGCAAATGAGTATTTTGACCACATCATCCTCTTTATGCATGTTGTCTTACTCCAAGCTGTATAGGCTCGAAAGCCTACTACCAATTAAGCATATTAGGTGATGTGCATCTCTGTAATGAGAAGGGGTGTGGTCTAATGACATCAACACCCTATATCAGGTGTGCATAATTATTAGGCAACTTCCTTTCCTTTGGCAAATGGGTCAAAAGAAGGACTTGACAGGCTCAGAAAAGTCAAAAATAGTGAGATATCTTGCAGAGGGATGCAGCACTTTTAAAATTGCAGAGCTTCTGAAGCGTGATCATCGAACAATCAAGCGTTTCATTCAAAATAGTCAACAGGGTCGCAAGAAGCGTGTGGAAAAACCAAGGCGCAAAATAACTGCCCATGAACTTAGAAAAGTCAAGCGTGCAGCTGCCAAGATGCCACTTGCCACCAGTTTGGCCATATTTCAGAGCTGCAACATCACTGGAGTGCCCAAAAGCACAAGGTGTGCAATACTCAGAGACATGGCCAAGGTAAGAAAGGCTGAAAGACGACCACCACTGAACAAGACACACAAGCTGAAACGTCAAGACTGGGCCAAGAAATATCTCAAGACTGATTTTTCTAAGGTTTTATGGACTGATGAAATGAGAGTGAGTCTTGATGGGCCAGATGGATGGGCCCATGGCTGGATTGGTAAAGGGCAGAGAGCTCCAGTCCGACTCAGACGCCAGCAAGGTGGAGGTGGAGTACTGGTTTGGGCTGGTATCATCAAAGATGAGCTTGTGGGGCCTTTTCGGGTTGAGGATGGAGTCAAGCTTAACTCCCAGTCCTACTGCCAGTTTCTGGAAGACACCTTCTTCAAGCAGTGGTACAGGAAGAAGTCTGCATCCTTCAAGAAAAACATGATTTTCATGCAGGACAATGCTCCATCACACGCGTCCAAGTACTCCACAGCGTGGCTGGCAAGAAATGGTATAAAAGAAGAAAATCTAATGACATGGCCTCCTTGTTCACCTGATCTGAACCCCATTAAGAACCTGTGGTCCATCATCAAATGTGAGATTTAGAAGGAGGGAAAACAGTTCACCTCTCTGAACAGTGTCTGGGAGACTGTGGTTGCTGCTGCACGCAATGTTGATGGTGAACAGATCAAAACACTGACAGAATCCATGGATGGCAGGCTTTTGAGTGTCCTTGCAAAGAAAGGTGGCTATATTGGTCACTGATTTGTTTTTGTTTTGTTTTTGAATGTCAGAAATGTATATTTGTGAATGTTGAGATGTTATATTGGTTTCACTGGTAAAAATAAATAATTGAAATGAGTATATATTTGTTTTTTGTTAAGTTGCCTAATAATTATGCACAGTAATAGTCACCTGCACACACAGATATCCCCCTAAAATAGCTAAAACTAAAAACAAACTAAAAACTACTTCCAAAAATATTCAGCTTTGATATTAATGAGTTTTTTTGGGTTCATTGAGAACATGGTTGTTGTTCAATAATAAAATTAATCCTCAAAAATACAACTTGCCTAATAATTCTGCACTCCCTGTATACACAAACACATGTATATATGTATATGTATATATATAAATACTGTGTATATATATATATATATATATATATATATATATATATATATATATACTGTGTATATATATATATATATATATATATATATATATATATATATATACATACAAGATATATATGTGTAGAGATAAAACAAAATCTGTGCTCTAGACAAGTGCATGCTACCTACCTAGGTATCCCTTCAGCTACTAATATTTTGAGAACAAAGCAAATCTGATTATAGATATATATTTAAAACTTGTATGCTCTGAATCACAAAAGAAAAATGTTAGGCTCCATATCCCTTGAGTATTTTAAATAAAAATAATTGTAATAAATAATGTGCTGAAAAAAGTTTTAATTTTTTCTTCCAGTAAATTCGAAGTTACTTGAATAAAATTGTTCATTTTAGTTTCAAGAACTTGAACAGGGACTCTAATATGATGAATAAGAATATAATTCTCATTAATCCTGGACCACCGTTGACCATCTCGGCTATTCACTGCACATGACTGCTCAGATATCAATATCATTATTATAATTTATTTATAGAATGCTAAAATATTTTGTAACACTGAACAATGCAGGGTGATTACAAATTCCAGAAGCATGCGAGAGAGACAAGTACAAAAGGTTGTGCAAGTCCTGCTCATGCAAACTTACAGCATTGATAGTACATTTTTATAAATATGCTAAACAGTATACACAAAATGTAAAACTCATTTATTGCAAAGGCATATTCAAATAATATTTCAATTCAATGTTTTCATTGGTCACAAAATGCCTACTGCCACTATCATTAAGGGGCATATTTATCAAGCTCCGTATGGAACTTGATGCCCCTTGTTTCCGGCGAGCCTGAAGTCTAAAGACCGCTGCTCCATAACTTGTCCGCCTGCTCTGAGGCCGTGGCCAGAAATCAACCCGAACGAATACGATTGGGTTGATTGACACCCCCTACTAGCGGCCGATTGTCACAGTTTTCCATTAAAGGGACATTAAACACTTACAAGATATTAATATAAAATCTTCTTTAATTATATGTAGTAAAACAAATTTGCAATACTTTCATTATTTATTTTGTTCCCTTTTGCTATAATTTAATTCTGAATATTGTGGACTTCCAAAATCTTAATAAAGGCCTGATTATAGGGCCGAAACGCATCGACCTACTGGTAAGCACCTCTCCATATGATTTGCGAGTTTTGAATTTATTACACTATTGTATTTCATTTTTACAGGGACTTCTAAGAACTTAGGCCTAGATTTGGAGTTTGGCGTTAGCCGTGAAAACCAGCGTTAGAGGCTCCTAACGCTGGTTTTAGGCTAACTCCGGTATTTGGAGTCACTCAAAATAGGGTCTAACGCTCACTTTTCAGCCGCGACTTTTCCATACCGCAGATCCCCTTACGTCAATTGCGTATCCTATCTTTTCAATGGGATCTTTCTAACTCCGGTATTTAGAGTCGTGTCTGAAGTGAGCGTTAGACATCTAACGACAAAACTCCAGCTGCAGGAAAAAAGTCAGTAGTTAAGAGCTTTCTGGGCTAACGCCGGTTCATAAAGCTCTTAACTACTGTACTCTAAAGTACACTAACACCCATAAACTACCTATGTACCCCTAAACCGAGGCCCCCCCACATCGCCGCCAGTCGATTAAATTTTTTTAACCCCTAATCTGCCGACCGCCACCTACGTTATACTTATGTACCCCTAATCTGCTGCCCCTAACACCGCCGACCCCTGTATTATATTTATTAACCCCTAATCTGCCACCCACAACGTCGCCTCCACCTGCCTACACTTATTAACCCCTAATCTGCCGAGCGGACCGCACCAATACTATTATAAAGTTATTAACCCCTAATCCGCCTCACTAACCCTATAATAAATAGTATTAACCCCTAATCTGCCCTCCCTAACATCGCCAACACCTAACTTCAATTATTAACCCCTAATCTGCCGACCGGAGCTCACCGCTATTCTAATAAATGTATTAACCCCTAAAGCTAAGTCTAACCCTTACACTAACACCCCCCTAAGTTAAATATAATTTGAATCTAACGAAATTAATTAACTCTTATTAAATAAATTATTCCTATTTAAAGCTAAATACTTACCTGTAAAATAAACCCTAATATAGCTACAATATAACGAATAATTACATTGTAGCTATTTTAGGATTAATATTTATTTTACAGGCAACTTTGTAATTATTTTAACCAGGTACAATAGCTATTTAATAGTTAAGAACTATTTAATAGCTAAAATAGTTAAAATAATTACAAATTTACCTGTAAAATAAATCCTAACCTAAGTTACAATTAAACCTAGCACTACACTATCAATAAATTAATTAAATAAAATACCTACAATTATCTACAATTAAACCTAACACTACACTATCAATAAATAAATTAAATACAATACCTACAAATAACTACAATGAAATAAACTATCTAAAGTACAAAAAATAAAAAAGAACTAAGTTACAAAAAATAAAAAAATATTTACAAAAATAAGAAAAATATTACAACAATTTTAAACTAATTACACCTACTCTAAGCCCCCTAATAAAATAACAAAGCCCCCCAAAATAAAAAAATGCCCTACCCTATTCTAAATTACTAAAGTTCAAAGCTCTTTTACCTTACCAGCCCTGAACAGGGCCCTTTGCAGGGCATGCCCCAAGAAATTCAGCTCTTTTGCCTGTTAAATAAACATACAATACCCCCCCCAACATTACAACCCACCACCCACATACCCCTAATCTAACCCAAACCCCCCTTAAATAAACCTAACACTAAGCCCCTGAAGATCTTCCTACCTTGTCTTCACCCTACCAGGTTCACCGATCCGTCCTGAAGAGCTCCTCCGATGTCCTGATCCAAGCCCAAGTGGGGGGCTGAAGAGGTCCATGATCCGGCTGAAGTCTTCATCCAAGCAGGAGCTGAAGAGGTCCATGATCCGGATGAAGTCTTCATCCAAGCGGGAGCTGAAGAGGTCCATGATCCGGATGAAGTCTTCTATCAACGGCATCTTCAATCTTCTTTCTTCCGGATCCATCTTGCAGACCTCCGACGCGGAACATCCTCTTCTCCCGATGCCTACTAGCCGAATGACGGTTCCTTTAAGGGACGTCATCCAAGATGGCGTCCCTCGAATTCCGATTGGCTGATAGGATTCTATCAGCCAATCGGAATTAAGGTAGGAATATTCTGATTGGCTGATGGAATCAGCCAATCAGAATCAAGATCAATCCGATTGGCTGATCCAATCAGCCAATCAGATAGAGCTCGCATTCT
Organism: Bombina bombina; assembly: GCF_027579735.1. Taxonomy (NCBI): domain Eukaryota; kingdom Metazoa; phylum Chordata; class Amphibia; order Anura; family Bombinatoridae; genus Bombina; species Bombina bombina. The sequence continues at coordinate 961,980,259 of NC_069502.1, forward strand.
ATTGGCTGATCGGAACAGCCAATAGAATGCAAGCTCAATCTGATTGGCTGTTCGAATCAGCCAATCAGATTGAACTTGATTCTGATTGGCTGATTCCATCAGCCAATCAGAATATTCCTACCTTAATTCCGATTGGCTGATAGAATCCTATCAGCCAATCGGAATTCGAGGGACGCCATCTTGGATGACGTCCCTTAAAGGAACCGTCATTCGGCTAGTAGGCGTCGGGAGAAGAGGATGTTCCACGTCGGAGGTCTGCAAGATGGATCCGGAAGAAAGAAGATTGAAGATGCCGTTGATAGAAGACTTCATCCGGATCATGGACCTCTTCAGCTCCCACTTGGATGAAGACTTCATCCGGATCATGGACCTCTTCAGCTCCCGCTTGGATGAAGACTTCAGCCGGATCATGGACCTCTTCAGCCCCCCTGCCTGGGCTTGGATCAGGACATCGGAGGAGCTCTTCAGGACGGATCGGTGAACCTGGTAGGGTGAAGACAAGGTAGGAAGATCTTCAGAGGCTTAGTGTTAGGTTTATTTAAGGGGGGTTTGGGTTAGATTAGGGGTATGTGGGTGGTGGGTTGTAATGTTGGGGGGGGTATTGTATGGTTTTTTTACAGGCAAAAGAGCTGAATTTCTTGGGGCATGCCCCACAAAGGGCCCTGTTCAGGGCTGGTAAGGTAAAAGAGCTTTGAAATGTAGTAATTTAGAATAGGGTAGGGTATTTTGTTATTTTGGGGGTCTTTGTTATTTTATTAGGGGGCTTAGAGTAGGTGTAATTAGTTTAAAATTGTTGTAATATTTTTCTTATGTTTGTAAATATTTTTTTATTTTTTGTAACTTAGTTCTTTTTTATTTTTTGTACTTTAGTTAGTTTATTTCATTGTAGTTATTTGTAGGAATTGTATTTAATTTATTTATTGATAGTGTAGTGTTAGGTTTAATTGTAGGTAATTGTAGGTATTTTATTTAATTAATTTAATGATAGTATAGTGTTAGGTTTAATTGTAACTTAGGTTAGGATTTATTTTACAGGTAATTTTGTTATTATTTATTATTTTATTTTAACTAGGTAACTATTAATAGCTATGGTACCTGGTTAAAATAATTACAAAGTTGCCTGTAAAATAAATATTAATCCTAAATTAGCTACAATGTAATTATAATTTATATTGTAGCTATATTAGGATTTATTTTACAGGTAAGTATTTAGCTTTAAATAGGAATAATTTATTTAATAAGAGTTAATTAATTTCGTTAGATTAAAATTATATTTAACTTTGGGGGGTGTTAGTGTTAGGGTTAGACTTAGCTTTAGGGGTTAATACATTTATTATAGTAGCGGTGAGCTCCGGTCGGCAAAATAGGGGTTAATGTTTGAAGTTAGGTGTTGGCGATGTTAGGGAGGGCAGATTAGGGGTTAATACTATTTATTATAGGGTTAGTGATGCGGATTAGGGGTTAATAACTTTATTATAGTAGCGCTCAGGTCCGCTCGGCAGATTAGGGGTTAATAAGTGTAGGCAGGTGGAGGCGACGTTGAGGGGGCAGATTAGGGGTTAATAAATATAATATAGGGGTCGGCGGTGTTAGGGGCAGCAGATTAGGGGTACATAAGGATAATGTAAGTAGCGGCGGTTTACGGAGCGGCAGATTAGGGGTTAAAAATAATATGCAGGGGTAAGCGATAGCGGGGGCGGCAGATTAGGGGTTAATAAGTGTAAGGCTAGGGGTGTTTAGACTCGGGTTACATGTTAGGGTGTTAGGTGCAGACGTAGGAAGTGTTTCCCCATAGCAAACAATGGGGCTGCGTTAGGAGCTGAACGCGGCTTTTTTGCAGGTGTTAGGTTTTTTTTCAGCTCAAACAGCCCCATTGTTTCCTATGAGGGAATCGTGCACAAGCACGTTTTTGAGGCTGACAGCATGCGTAAGCAACTCTGGTATCGAGAGTTGAAGCTGCGTTAAAAATGCTCTACGCTCCTTTTTTGGAGCCTAACGCAGCCTTTTTGTGGACTCTCAATAACAGAGTTATTTTTATGGTGCGGCCAGAAAAAAGCCGGCCGTATAGATTTTGAGTTTTGTCGGTAACGACCCGCGTAGCTAACGCCGGCTTTTTTCTGGCCGCACCATAAAAATAACTCTGGTATTGAGAGTCCACAAAAAGGCTGCGTTAGGCTCCAAAAAAGGAGCGTAGAGCATTTTTAAAGCAGCTTCAACTCTCGATACCAGAGTTGCTTACGCAAGCGGCCAGCCTCAAAAACGTGCTCGTGCACGATTCCCCCATAGGAAACAATGGGGCTGTTTGAGCTGAAAAAAACCTAACACCTGCAAAAAAGCCGTGTTCAGCTCCTAACGCAGCCCCATTGTTTGCTATGGGGAAACACTTCCTACGTCTGCACCTAACACCCTAACATATACCCCGAGTCTAAACACCCCTAGCCTTACACTTATTAACCCCTAATCTGCCGCCCCCGCTATTGCTGACCCCTGCATATTATTTTTAACCCCTAATCTGCCGCTCCGTAAACCGCCGCTACTTACATTATCCTTATGTACCCCTAATCTGCTGCCCCTAACACCGCCGACCCCTATATTATATTTATTAACCCCTAATCTGCCCCCCTCAACGTCGCCTCCACCTGCCTAACTTATTAACCCCTAATCTGCCGAGCGGACCTGAGCGCTACTATAATAAAGTTATTAACCCCTAATCCGCATCACTAACCCTATAATAAATAGTATTAACCACTAATCTGCCCTCCCTAACATCGCCGACACCTAACTTCAAACATTAACCCCTAATCTGCCGACCGGAGCTCACTGCTACTATAATAAATGTATTAACCCCTAAAGCTAAGTCTAACCCTAACACTAACACCCCCCTAAGTTAAATATAATTTAAATCTAACGAAATTAATTAACTCTTATTAAATAAATTATTCCTATTTAAAGCTAAATACTTACCTGTAAAATAAATCCTAATATAGCTACAATATAAATTATAATTACATTGTAGCTATTTTAGGATTAATATTTATTTTACAGGCAACTTTGTAATTATTTTAACCAGGTACAATAGCTATTAAATAGTTAAGAACTATTTAATAGTTACCTAGTTAAAATAATAACAAAATTACCTGTAAAATAAATCCTAACCTAAGTTACAATTAAACCTAACACTATACTATCATTATATTAATTAAATAAAATACCTACAATTACCTACAATTAAACCTAACACTACACTATCAATAAATAAAATAAATACAATTCCTACAAATAACTACAATGAAATAAACTAACTAAAGTACAAAAAATAAAAAAGAACTAAGTTACAAAAAATAAAAAAATATTTACAAACATAAGAAAAATATTACAACAATTTTAAACTAATTACACCTACTCTAAGCCCCCTAATAAAATAACAAAGACCCCCAAAATAACAAAATGCCCTACCCTATTCTAAATTACTACATTTCAAAGTTCTTTTACCTTACCAGCCCTGAACAGGGCCCTTTGCGGGGCATGCCCCAAGAAATTCAGCTCTTTTGCCTGTAAAAAAAAACATACAATACCCCCCCCCAACATTACAACCCACCACCCACATACCCCTAATCTAACCCAAACTCCCCTTAAATAAACCTAACACTAAGCCCCTGAAGATCTTCCTACCTTGTCTTCACCCTACCAGGTTCACCGATCCGTCCTGAAGAGCTCCTCTGATGTCCTGATCCAAGCCCAAGCAGGGGGCTGAAGAGGTCCATGATCCGGCTGAAGTCTTCATCCAAGCGGGAGCTGAAGAAGTCCATGATCCGGATGAAGTCTTCATCCAAGCGGGAGCTGAAGAGGTCTATGATCCGGATGAAGTCTTCTATCAACGGCATCTTCAATCTTCTTTCTTCCGGATCCATCTTGCAGACCTCCGACGCGGAACATCCTCTTCTCCCGACGCCTACTAGCCGAATGACGGTTCCTTTAAGGGACGTCATCCAAGATGGCATCCCTCGAATTCCGATTGGCGGATAGGATTCTATCAGCCAATCGGAATTAAGGTAGGAATATTCTGATTGGCTGATGGAATCAGCCAATCAGAATCAAGTTCAATCCGATTGGCTGATTCGATCAGCCAATCAGATTGAGCTTGCATTCTATTGGCTGTTCCGATCAGCCAATCAGAATTCGAGGGACGCCATCTTGGATGACCTCCCTTAAAGGAACCGTCATTCGGCTAGTAGGCGTCGGGAGAAAAGGATGTTCCGCGTCGGAGGTCTGCAAGATGGATCCGGAAGAAAGAAGATTGAAGATGCCGTTGATAGAAGACTTCATCCGGATCATGGACCTCTTCAGCTCCCGCTTGGATGAAGACTTCATCCGGATCATGGACCACTTCAGCTCCCGCTTGGATGAAGACTTCAGCCGGATCATGGACCTCTTCAGCCCCCCGCTTGGGCTTGGATCAGGACATCGGAGAAGCTCTTCAGGACCGATCGGTGAACCTGGTAGGGTGAAGACAAGGTAGGAAGATCTTCAGGGGCTTAGTGTTAGGTTTATTTAAGGGGGGTTTGGGTTAGATTAGGGGTATGTGGGTGGTGGGTTGTAATGTTGGGGGGGGGGGTATTGTATGTTTTACAGGCAAAAGAGCTGAATTTCTTGGGGCATGCCCCGCAAAGGGCCCTGTTCAGGGCTGGTAAGGTAAAAGAGCTTTGATCTTTTTTAATTTAGAATAGGGTAGGGCATTTTGTTATTTTGGGGGTCTTTGTTATTTTATTAGGGGGCTTAGAGTAGGTGTAATTAGTTTAAAATTGTTGTAATATTTTTCTTATGTTTGTAAATATTTTTTTATTTTTGTAACTTAGTTCTTTTTTATTTTTTGTACTTTAGATAGTTTATTTCATTGTAGTTATTTGTAGGTATTGTATTTAATTTATTTATTGATAGTGTAGTGTTAGGTTTAATTGTAGATAATTGTAGGTATTTTATTTAATTAATTTATTGATAGTAGAGTGGTAGGTTTAATTGTAGATAATTATAGGTATTTTATTTAATTAATTTATTGATAGTGTAGTGGTAGGTTTAATTGTAACTTAGGTTAGGATTTATTTTACAGGTAAATTTGTAATTATTTTAACTATTTCAGCTATTAAATAGTTCTTAACTATTAAATAGCTATTGTACCTGGTTAAAATAATTACAAAGTTGCCTGTAAAATAAATATTAATCCTAAAATAGCTACAATGTAATTATTCGTTATATTGTAGCTATATTAGGGTTTATTTTACAGGTAAGTATTTAGCTTTAAATAGGAATAATTTTTTTAATAAGAGCTAATTAATTTCGTTAGATTAAAATTATATTTAATTTAGGGGGGTGTTAGTGTTAGGGTTAGACTTAGCTTTAGGGGTTAATACATTTATTAGAATAGTGGTGAGCTCCGGTCGGCAGATTAGGGGTTAATAATTGAAGTTAGGTGTTGGCGATGTTAGGGAGGGCAGATTAGGGGTTAATACTATTTATTATAGGGTTAGTGAGGCGGATTAGGGGTTAATAACTTTATAATAGTAGCGGTGCGGTCCGCTTGGCAGATTAGGGGTTAATAAGTGTAGGCAGGTGGAGGCGACGTTGTGGGGGGCAGATTAGGGGTTAATAAATATAATATAGGGGTCGGCGGTGTTAGGGGCAGCAGATTAGGGGTACATAGCAATAATGTAGGTGGCGGCGCTTTGCGGTCGGCAGATTAGGGGTTAATTAATTAATTATTGTAGGTAGCTGGCGGCGACGTTGTGGGGGCAGATTAGGGGTTAATAAATATAATACAGGGGTCGGCGGTGTTAGGGGCAGCAGATTAGGGGTACATAAGTATAACGTAGGTGGCGGTCGGCAGATTAGGGGTTAAAAAATTTAATCGAGTGGCAGCGATGTGGGGGGGCCTCGGTTTAGGGGTACATAGGTAGTTTATGGGTGTTAGAGTACAGTAGTTAAGAGCTTTATGAACCGGCGTTAGCCCAGAAAGCTCTTAACTACTGACTTTTTTCCTGTGGCTGGAGTTTTGTCGTTAGATGTCTAACGCTCACTTCAGACATGACTCTAAATACCGGAGTTAGAAAGATCCCATTGAAAAGATAGGATACGCAATTGACGTAAGGGGATCTGCGGTATGGAAAAGTCGCGGCTGAAAAGTGAGCGTTAGACCCTATTTTGAGTGACTCCAAATACCGGAGTTAGCCTAAAACCAGCGTTATGAGCCTCTAACGCTGGTTTTCACGGCTAACGCCAAACTCCAAATCTAGGCCGGCGTTAGCTACGCGGGTCGTTACCGACAAAACTCCAAATCTAGCCGTTAGTTAATAACAGGACAAACAGAACACCAAACAGGACCCCAAGGATTCTCCTCACCCCAACATAAGGGACTACTAAGAACTTACGCCTAGATTTAGAGTTCTGCGGTTAAGGGCTCCTAACGCTGGTTTTTACCGCCTGCTGGTATTTAGAGTCAGTCAGGAAAGGGTCTAACGCTCACTTTCCAGCCGCAACTTTTCCACACCGCAGATCCCCTTACGCCAATTGCGTATCCTATCTTTTCAATGGGATCTTCCTAACGCCGGTATTTAGAGTCTTGGCTGAAGTGAGCGTTAGAACTCTAACGACAAAACTCCAGCCGCAGAAAAAAGTCAGGAGTTAAGAGCTTTCTTGGCTAACGCCGGTTCATAAAGCTCTTAACTACTGTGCTCTAAAGTACACTAACACCCATAAACTACCTATGTACCCCTAAACCGAGGTCCCCCACATCGCCGCCACTATAATATATTTTTTTAACCCCTAATCTGCCGACCGCACACCGCCGCCACCTACATTATCCCTATGTACCCCTAATCTGCTGCCCCTAACATCGCCGACACCTACATAATATTTATTAACCCCTAATCTGACCCCCCAACGTCGCTGCTATCTTAACTACACTTATTAACCCCTAATCTTCTGACCCGACCTCGCCGCCACTATAATAAATGTATTAACCCCTAAACCGCCTCACTCCCGCCTCGCAAACCCTATAATAAATTTATTAACCCCCTAATCTGCCCTCACTAACATCGGCGACACCTAACTTCAAGTATTAACCCCTAATCTGCCAACCGCGTCGGCTGCTTCAAGATGGACCCGCTCCGCTCCGGATGGAAGAAGATAGAAGATGCCGCCTGGATGAAGACTTTGGACCCTCTTCTGGACCTCTTCTTGCCAGATAGGATGAAGACTTTGGACCCTCTTCTGGACGGATCGGTGATACCCGGCTGGGTGAATATAAGATAGGTAGATCTTCAGGGGCTTAGTGTTAGGTTTTTTAAGGGGGGTTTGGGTGGGCTAGATTAGGGGTATGTTGGTGGTGGGTTGTAATGTTGGGGGGGTATTGTATTGTTTTTTTTCAGGCAAAAGAGCTGATTTCTTTGGGGCATGCCCCGCAAAAGGCCCTTTTAAGGGCTGGTAAGGTAATAGAGCTGTTAACTTTTTATTTTAGAATAGGGTAGGGCATTTATTTATTTTGGGGGGCTTTGTTATTTTTTTAGGGGGCTTAGAGTAGGTGTAATTAGTTTAAAATTCTTGTAATTTTTTTTATTTTTTGTAATTTAGTGTTTGTTTGTTTTTTGTAATTTAGTGTTTGTTTTTTTGTAATTTAGTTTAGTTGATTTAATTGTAGGTAATTGTAGGTAGTTTATTTAATTAATTTATTGATAGTGTAGTGTTAGGTTTAATTGTAACTTAGGTTAGGATTTATTTTACAGGTAATTTTGTAATTATTTTAACTAGGTAGCTATTAAATAGTTAATAACTATTTAATAGCTATTGTACCTAGTTAAAATAAATACAAAGTTGCCTGTAAGCCTGTAAAATAAATATAAATCCTAAAATAGCTACAATATAATTATTCGTTATATTGTAGCTATATTAGGGTTTGTTTTACAGGTAAGTATTTAGCTTTAAATAGGATTAATTTATTTAATAAGAATTAATTTATTTTGTTAGATTAAAATTATATTTAATTTAGGGGGGTGTTAGGGTTAGGGTTAGACTTAGCTTTAGAGGTTAATACATTTATTAGAGTAGCAGTGAGGTCCGGTTGGCAGATTAGGGGTTAATACTTGAAGTTAGGTGTTGCCGATGTTAGTGAGGGCAGATTAGGGGTTAATAAAATTTATTATAGGGTTTGCGAGGCGGGAGTGATGCGGTTTAGGGGTTAATACATTTATTATAGTGGCGGCGAGGTCCGGTCAGAAGATTAGGGGTTAATAAGTGTAGGTAAGGTAGCAGCGACATTGGGGGGGCAGATTAGGGGTTAATAAATATTATTTAGGTGTCGGCGACGTTGGGGGCAGCAGATTAGGGGTTCATAGGGATAATATAGGTTGCGGCGGTGTCCGGAGCGGCAGAATAGGGGTTAATAATAATATGCAGGGGTCAGCGATAGCGGGGGCGGCAGATTAGGGGTTAATAAGTGTAAGGTTAGGGGTGTTTAGACTCGGGGTACATGTTAGGGTGTTAGGTGCAGACTTAGAAACTGTTTCCCCATAGGAAACAATGGGGCTGCGTTAGGAGCTGAACGCTGCTTTTTTGCAGGTGTTAGGTTTTTTTTCAGCTCAAACTACCCCATTGTTTCCTATGGGGGAATCGTGCACGAGCACGTTTTTCAAGCTGGCCGCTACCATAAGCAACGCTGGTATTTAGAGTTGAAGTGGCGGTAAATTATGCTCTACGCTCCCTTTTTGGAGCCTAACGCAGCCCTTCAGAGAACTCTAAATACCAGCGTTATTTAAAAGGTGCGGGGGAAAAAAACACACGTAGCTAACACACCTCTTTGGCCGCAAAACTCTAAATCTAGCCGTTAGTTAACAACAGGACAAACGGAACACCAAACAGGACACCAAGGATTCTCCTCACCCCAACACAAGGTTTTTTCACACTTTTTTCATTTTTTTGATCTATTGGATTACAATTACAAAATCGTTTTGATGTTTTTTTGATGTTCATTTTTTGATGTTCATTTGAATTTGTACTCATATACATATTTTGTCACCATCACATTTTTCACAAGTTTTTTTCAAAAAATGTTTCTATTATTTTTCTTCATATTTTTTCTTCATTTTTCACAGCATATATATATATATATGTTATTTTTATCATATTTTTGGAATATTTGTGTATCATTTTTTCTGACCACTATTTCATCACAATTTTTTCATCATATTGTTTCATCACATTTTATTTTCAACATTTCATCTCCTCTCATCATTTGACCATCATTGTTTGGCTACATATGTGTTTTCTTCACTATACGCTTGACTTAAACGCCCAACACATGGATTGGTTATTATTCACACCACCTGTTAGTCTCTTATTTGACATTCCAACACTGACAATTCACACCAATACAACTACCATTTGTGGGTGTATAACCAGACAAGAGTTTCAGGACCTTTGTCTAATCAATCTTTTTATACATACATTGTTTTACCTTCATTTTTACACATTTTTTTTATAAATATATATGTACATTTATTTTCATGGATCCATGATTAAGTTTTTGATATAGGAATATTTTATAGATTGTATGAATAAATATTGTTATTTGTATGTGTAAAAACATTTTGGATCATTTCTAGTATATCCCTCGGCCATAGGCGCTGTACACACTCCTTCTTCAATAGGAGTAAATTGGAAAGTTGTTTAGTATCCCTTTAACCACTGGATCATCCTAAAGATTGTACATTTGGGAAACGCCTACTGTTAGAATGAACAAAGAAATGTTTTCAGAACACATAGTAGTATATTTTAATGTAACAGTAGTGTAAAAATGTACGTTAATTATTTTGCTTTTTTTTTTTAATAACAATGTTTGTGTTTTGTAAAGAGTTTTGCAAGTGTATGTTTGTGTTGTACAGCCCAGGCATATTATTGACTTTCTTGTCATTTTAAAGCCATGATATGTCAACAGCAATCTTAGAACATGCAGGACAATTAGAAATTCTATAATAATAATGTTTAATGTAATATTATTCTGTAACATCTGGATTTCCAGATTAAAAAATATTTGAGAAATTGAGCAAATATCTTAATGTAAACAGATGATTCTAGCTGACACAGCCATTTGTTATTTTTCCTGCTGACAAGAAATAAACCTGACAATAATGCATTCTCGAATTAGGCAAATTAGCTCATACAAAGTTATTGGCTATCTCCAAAACATTTAGGTCTAGATTACAAGTGGAGCGGTATTTTGCGCTTCCGCTAGAATGCTAATTGAGCTAGAACTAAACTTTTTGCGCTCGTTGGATTGTGTTGGTATCATAAGTTGAAAGTTAAAATTTATCCCTCTCGCTCTAACCCAAGCGCAAACAGCTTACTTCTAGCGCAATTAAACTGATGCACAAAAAATATCCTGTTCCCCCATAGAAGTCAATGGGGAAAAAAACTTGAACATCCGACTCGCACGCAAACGTGATTGCATATTTTCATATGCATGTACTGAATCGCATATTATAATATGAGCAAGTCCGATTGTATATTATAATATGTGCAAGTCTGAAAATATGAATATTGCCTAAAATATGCTATTACATGTTTTTATCTACCTAACAGTAAAGGGCTCCAATGCACTTCTATATAATCTATATATGTGTACATATCTATTTATACACGTATAAATACACATGTACACAGATATATATATATATATATATATATATATATATATATATATATATATATATATATATATATAAACATTTGTAGACATGTATTTAAAATCTTTGAGCTCGTATAACTTTTTTGTGCAATTTTTTTTATTAGATGGTGTTATTATGGGTGTAACCGTACTTTGTAATGTAATTTTGATGTGTTTTGTGACACTCTTTTGACTCGCCTCACAATTAACCACAGCTCTGAGATTACGGTAATCATTCTAGTTTAAAACATGATTACGCTAAACTTTTAATATGAGCGCAATTTAACCTGCCCGCATACGATTGAGAAAATCCTTGCACAATCGTGTAATCTAGCACTTAAAGATTAGCAGACATTTTGCAAAATCCACCTTAAAACCAACATTCTTCAATTATGATGCCCATGCAATGCAAATGGAGAATTGGCAAGAAAATGACTGAATGCTGGAAAGACACAAGTAAATTCATATCAGTATAATTAACTATGCTTTTTGGAAATTACAGCTAAGGACAAAAGGCTCATTAATATCAACTGACAATTAGAGTTTGAAGAAGAACATGTAAAAAACACTTTGGCGCCATCAACGGCATCTTTATAGGGACACTCAAGACAAATTTAAACTTAGTTTAAAGATTCAGAAAGAGCATGCAATTTAAAACAACTTTCTAATTTGCTACAATTAACAAAATATTAACACTTTTTGAGTCACCAGCTCCCACTGAGCATGTGCAAAACTTCACAGAATATAAGTATATGCATTTTGTGATGGCTTTGAAATTTTTCTACTTATTTTAAGTTCAGAATTCGATCGGGTTGATTGACACCCCCTGCTAGCGGGCGATTGGAACTGAACTGGTGGTTCAATGATTTATCGATGGGCAATGATGTGCAGCGGATGTGATATGCTACTTTGTATCGTGTCTGCTCGCACATTGTTAAATATGCCCCTAAAGGGCTGATTTATCAAAGCTGGGCGGACATGATTCGCTGCAGCAAATCATGTCCGCCCGCCATCGCTAAATGCCGACAGCATACACTGTCTGCATTTAACATTGCACAAGAATTTCTGGTGAAATGCTTGTGCAATGCCTCCCCCTGCCCATTCGCGGCCAATCTTGCAGGGGTTGTCAATCATCCCGATCAGATCGGGATGATTGCAGTCGTCACCTCAGAGATGGCAGACGAGTTAAGGAGCAGCTGTCTTTTGACCGCTGCTTCTTAACTTATGTTTCCGGCAAGCCGGAAACATCGGGGGGTAGATTGCAGCATTTGCTTCTAGGTAAATCTTTCCCTAAGAACTATTGCATTTACTGCAATGTATTGTTATCATGCATATGTTGACTATGCAAATCTACTGTATTTACCGGTCCTTTATTTTATTAATATGCTTTATATTTTAGCAATAAGACAAATTGTCTCTTTGCAGCTGAAGAATCCTCTTTAATTAACTACAGCTTCCAGTTTGCTTCCTCCCCTCCTGAGACACACATATTAAGCATGATTTGCATGATTTATAATTATACCCTATAAATATATAAACAGTGGAGGAAGTGAGAACATGTATTACAGGTTAGAAAGTAACAAAAAACACATTTCTTACAACAGGAAAAAAATGTTTTAAAATAATGACGTTTCACAAAAACACAGTTAGAAAGCTTTCTACACATTTACTAAATCATTTTACATAAAATACTGAATATTACAAATCTTATCAGATCAATACTGTACAAATTCTAAATGTCCTGGAAGTTTAAGGACCAAAGATCCGGTCCTGGGACTAAAATGATTATTTACATAATATATATATATATATATATATATATATATATATATATATATATATATATATATATATATATATATATTAAAAAATAGCAGCAATATTATGCTTTAACTCATTTATTTGAGGTGGTGTACACTGTCATTATGGGACTGGTGCCTCAAAGGACCCATTGTCACCCTACAGAAAAATCCATTAAAAGGACATTAAACACTTTGGTACACTATGGTAATATAAAATGATAAATCTTATATACACATATATATATATGGAAGGAAGAGGGTGAGAAAAGCGCTGTATAAGGATTGCAGGGGCGTATTTAGGTTTTGTGCTGCCCTAGGCACTCAAAATTCTGCTGCCCCCCCACCCCACCCCCCCACCCCACCCCAGGTTTAAGGCCTTTTTTAGACATAATATTTTTGGGGCAGGGTGTAAAAAATTAAAAAATTAATGTATTTTTAAGTAGATGTTCACCAGGGCGTGCATTCACTCTGGTCACACACACACACACATATATATATATATATATATATATATATATATATATATATATATATATATATATATATATATATATATATATATATATATATATATATATTAATTAAGACATTATCTTGCAAGTCAGATGAGAAAAGTGTTTATATCAGAAAAAAATATCCTTCACTGTATGATAGTTTGTCAGTAGGTAGTTGTTTAACCTTAAACATCTTCTTTGGTGATTGACAGTTATTTAAGCAAAATATCTGCTTAGGAATTGTATCCTAGGGGATAAAGTCACATGATACAATCATAATAAAGTATATACTTGTATTGTTTCTGAATGTATTAAATGCATACAACATATTTTTAGTTGTGTTTTAAGTCACATGGTTGTATAAATTCAGCAATAAATACTTATTCTTTGCATGTATGACAGATAGACAAACAGTAAATGTACAAGTATTTAGTGACTAATCCGTTTAAGTATTTTAATGCCTAATGAAGATGTATTGAAGGGAGAAAGGCATATGCTGTTTCACAGTGGTCACGGTGTAGTGCACACTGCACTGTGTAGTCTGTGTGAGTCTCAATCACGCAGTGGAGCCCAGAAGAATACCGCATTACCTCTGAGTCCAGGCCAGGCTGCACAAGTGAGCTCCGCCTCCACTGTCACCATGTCATGCGCACCCACATAGAATCCCATAGGATAGCAATAGCCGGGCCCTGGTTGATTTAGCCACCCGGCCCTGAGTTCAGTAGAGTGGCCTTAGGGACTCAAAATTCTGCTGCCCCTTAAAAATCTGGTTCCCTAGGCACCGGCCTCGTTGGCCTATGCCTTAATACGCCCCTGAAGGATTGGGTTCCCAAAATTTGCTGTAAATTGAATAATTTTGTATAGGTGTGTATAATATGTATTAGTACACAAATGTTGTGGTGCCAATTAGTGTTTTAGCCACATCAGATTTTGTCTCCTGAAGTAAATGAAAATAAGTATAAAATAAAATAAAATAAAAACTAAAGAAGGTTTAGTTTGATGTTACAAAAAACCTATGTTAAAACATGTCCATTCAAAATGTATGTAAATAAGGTAATGGTAGTTAGAATTAATCACACTTTAGTATCCGGTAGGTATTGCACTTACTAGAACAAACCTCAATCATATGAGGTAAGTTGCCGCCTCTGTAAGTGGGAAACTTCCGAAAATCTGCAGTGGTGAAAAGTGCTTGGCTGTGTCTTTTATTCTTCTCCTCTCAGAGTATGGGGTTAATATCCAGATCTGTCCCAATAGGAAGCTGGTGATGTATTCTCCCCAGGAATCCAGCAGGTTTATGCTGAATAAGAGGCAGTAGAAAATAAATATATAAACTCTGCAATATACTTTCATTATTTATTTTGTTCCCTTTTCCTGAAATTCCATTCCGATATTGAGAGCTTTTCAGTTCCTATTAGAAATAGAAGTGCATAACACTATATTCCACATTGCCATTGGCTGCACACTCTAGTCACCAATTTATAACTGTCCCTAATTGGCCACAGCAAAGAAGGTAACCTAGGTAACAACATGACAGCTCCCATTAATTTATGTACACTAAAACTTTGCAATTATTTTGCCAATATTATAATATAAAATACATCTACATTGTATTCTCAGACTAATCTTTTCTTTGAATGCATCATTCCATCTAGCATTTGTTTAATGTTTAATGTCCCTTTAAGTGGTAGCTATTTTTGTGCTTATTACCCACTAATGAGAGGGGCTTGAAGCCCCTTACTGGGAAAAAAACAAACGAAAAAAACAATTTATAGATTTCCAATGTAGGGTATTATGAGCTAAATCTCTTCTTTATGGGATTAGATAGGGGCTCTGAACAAGACATTATTTAGGGACAATTCTCTTGCTTCCTAATTGTTATGCCATTTGATTAGAGAACGAAGAAGAGAGTGTGTAAGAGGAAAACACAATATTAATGTCTGTACACAGGTAGTTCAGTTTTATATGGCCCGAGTGTCTTGCGATTTTCATTTCCAATATGGCTGCTAAGTTCCTCATATATGAACAGAAAGCATGTCAATCTGTGGTCCTTTAAAAACAAAATCAGGAAGCTGTGCACTTATTAATTTGTAATGTGTATATTACATTTAAAATATTGAATATAATATATATTGGCATTTATTTTTCAAGCCGTCAACCGCAAATTTGTGGCGAGCCTGATTCGCCTTAGTTATCAAACTCTACAAATCGGCAAAAGTAGAAATTTATGACGTAACATACGATCCACCAGACTCAGTCCGACACAGATCGATGCTTACGTCATTACAGATGTTCCGAATGCAAGTTCAGCACAATCTGACTATTTTGGAAGTTATCAAATACCTACCAGGTACGCTCGGCACTATTCCGGCCCAGGAGGCGGCGGTTGCCATAGTAATCAATGGGAGTCGGAAAGCAGCGAAAGCTTATGTTTGCTGCTGCCCGATATCCCATTGATTCCTATGGGAACGTTTACACCTAACACCCTAACATGTACCCCAAGTCTAATCATCCCTAATCTGCTGCCCCCTACACCGCCGCCACCTACATTATACTTATAAACCCCTAAACCGCCGCTCCCGGAGCCCACCATAACTAAATAAAGTGTTTAACCCCTAAACTGTCACTCCCGGAGCCCACCACCACCTACATTATACTTATTAACCCCTAATCTGCCCCCCCTACACCGCTGCCACTATATTAAATGTATTAACCCCTAAACCTAAGTCTAACCCTAACACCCCCTAACTTAAATATAATTTAAATAAATCTAAATAAATATTCCTAGCATTAAATAAATTATTCCTATTTAAAACTAAATACTTACCTATAAAATAAACCCTAAGCTAACTACAATATAACTAATAGTTACATTGTAGCTATCATAGGGTTTATTTTTATTTTACAGGCAACTTTGTATTTATTTTAACTAGATAGAATAGTTATTAAATAGTTATTAAGTATTTAATAACTACCTAGTTAAAATAAATACAAATATACCTGTAAAATAAAACCTAACCTAAGTTACAATTACACCGAACACTACCACTATAATTAAATTATTTCCCTAAATGAACTACAATTAAATAAAATTAAATAAAATTATCTAAAGTACAAAAACAAACAAACACTAAATTACAGAAAATAATACAATAATTACAAGATTTTTAAACTAATTACACCTACTCTAATCCCCCTAAAAAAATAAAAAAGCCCCCCCCAAAAAAAAAAGCCCTACCCTACACTAAATTACAAATAGCCCTTAAAAGGGCCTTTTGCAGGGCATTGCCCCAAAGTAATCAGCTCTTTTACCTGTAAAAAAAAATGACAACCCCCCCAACATTAAAACCCACCACCCACACAACCAACTCTACTCTAAAACCCACCCAATCCCCCCTTAAAAAAACCTAACACTAACCCCTTGAAGATCACCCTACCTTGAGACATCTTCACCCAACCGGGTCGAAGTCCTCAACGAAGCCGGGCGAAGTAGTCCTCCAGACGGACAGAAGTCTACATCCAACCCGGGCAGAAGAGGTCCCCCAGATGGGCAGAAGTCTTCATCCAGGCGGCATCTTCTATCTTCATCCATCCAGCGCGGAGCGGGTCCATCTTCAAGACATCCGACGCGGAGCATCCTCTTCATCCGGAGTCTTCTTCAACAATGACGGGTCCTTTAAGTGACATCATCCAAGATGGCGTCCCTTCAATTCCGATTGGCTGGTAGAATTCTATCAGCCAATCGGAATTAAGGTTGGAAAAATCCTATTGGTTGATGCAATCAGCCAATAGGATTGAACTTCAATCCTATTGGCTGATTGCATCAACCAATAGGATTTTTCCTACCTTAATTCCAATTGGCTGATAGAATTCTATCAGCCAATCGGAATTGAAGGGACGCTATCTTGGATGACGTCACTTAAAGGACCCGTCATTGTTGAAGAAGACTCCGGATGAAGAGGATGCACTGCGTCGGATGTCTTGAAGATGGACCCGCTCCGCACCGGATGGATGAAGATAGAAGATGCCGCCTGGATGTAGACTTCTGCCCGTCTTGGGTGGGTTTTAGAGTAGGGTTGGTTGTGTGGGTAGTGGGTTTTAATGTTGGGGGGGGGTTGTAATTTTTTTTTACACAGGTAAAAGAGCTGATTACTTTGGGGCAATGCCCCGCAAAAAGCCCTTTTAAGGGCTATTTGTAATTTAGTGTAGGGTATGGCTTTTTTATTTTGGGGGGCTTTTTTATTTTGTTAGGGGGATTAGATTAGGTGTAATTAGTTTAAAAATCTTGTAATTATTGTATTATTTTCTGTAATTTAGTGTTTGTTATTTTTTGTACTTATAATTTTATTTAATTTTATTTAATTGTAGTTAATTTAGGGAATTAATTTAATTATAGTGGTAGTGTTAGGTGTAATTGTAACTTAGGTTAGGTTTTATTTTACAGGTATATTTGTATTTATTTTAACTAGGTAGTTAGTAAATAGTTAATAACTATTTAATAACTATTGTACCTAGTTAAAATAAATACAAAGTTGCCTGTACAATAAAAATAAACCCTAAGATAGCTACAATGTAACTATTAGTTATAGTGTAGCTACCTTAAGGTTTATTTTATAGGTAAGTATTTAGTTTTAAATATGAATAATTTATTTAATGCTAGGAATATTTATTTAGATTTATTTAAATTATATTTGTTAGGGGGTGTTAGGGTTAGGGTTAGACTTAGGTTTAGGGATTAATAAATTTAATATAGTGGCGGAGGTGTAGGGGGGGCAGATTAGAGGTTAATAAGTATAATGTAGGTGGCGGTGTGCTCCGGGAGCGGCGTTTTAGGGGTTAAACAATTTATTTTGTTGCGGTGGGCTACGGGAGTGGCGGTTTAGGGGTTAAACAATTTATTTAGTTGTGGTGGGCTCTGGGAGCGGCAGTTTAGGGGGTAAACAGTATAGTACAGTGTGGGTGTTTAGTGACAGGGTAACCAATAAAGCTGTAAAAAAGCCGAAGAGTAGCGAGATCGATGACTGTTAGTTAACAATAGTCCGCTGCTCATCGCACCGTACTTGGTGCGGGGCTTTTTGACAGCTTTTTTGGTAACTTTGAAGAGCAAATTCAGGTCCGCAGCAGCGATGTTAGGCGATCTTAGGTGAGCGTATTGGTGCAGTTGAATGCAAAAAAAATGACGCTTTGATAAATAGATGCCATTGAGTTAAAATATTCTTACACTTTGCTTTCCAGACAAGAGTTTGTGCCGATGCAATAAATACCTCATTACATGCAATACAAGTGCTACATTTTCCTTCCATTTCCAAGGATGCTTAATGCAAGTCTTTGAAAGAAAGAAATATGCCAGGGCTCGAAGGTTTCTCTGCGTAAGGAGTATTGAAATTGACTGAGCTTTATTAACTCAGACGTAATTAGACAAGATAATTCTGAAATACTGGCATGTTTGCAACCCTTGAGAATGGGATTTGGACTCTTGTGCACAAAGCTTAATATGGTAACCATTTTCTTCCTTGCTAAACTGTCCAAACAGACAATTAGTTGCTGAATCAGGATGGATAAACCAAATAACCTGCATTTAAAAATACTTTTTAAAAATGTGTGAATTAAATAACATGTAAAGGATTGAGTCAATCTTAATCATTATTTGAAGAATCAGTGATATTTCATACAAATAATTATCCAGTACACCTGTATCAGCTGTATAAAATAATATGTACATGAACTAAAGCGACACACAAGTAATGTAATTTCTTTGTTTCATCTGAAAAAGGGCATTTTAACATTGGAACAATTTATATTTATTGTTTTGTAAAATGAATGTTCGGTAAATAAAATGTAGTGCAATCAGCTCTTTAGACTGTACACAGACATAGTTCCTGCTAGCTTCAAAATCTAAACAAATCTTTAGATTTACCTTATTTGTAAACCAATTTTTTAACATGTCTAGTTAGTGCCCTCTTAAATGCATGATTTATTTTTTAGAGTTAGTTTAAATTTAAATCATTTAAAGGGACAGATCCCCCAAAATTCATCCCCCCCTTTAAATTTTTCCCAATGATCCATTTTAACTGCTGGAGTGTATTACATTTTTTACAAGTAGCTCCTTTGCCCCTATTTTGGCATTTGAAATAGCTCATTTAGCCTGTGGTATCCCAACCTATACTGAATGTTTCTAAACTGGAGTCCAGGCTATTGAATAGCCTAAGTAAACACAGCCAGCAGAAGAATTTACACTCCCATTATAATTTTCTATTGTTCTCTCTAAGTATTGAGCTTTGTTTTTCCAGACAAATATAGGATAAGGAAGCAAGTGTGTGTACACAAAGTGATAACATAATGAGATCTGATATCACCTGAAACTTAAAAGCACAAAACCAGCTACTTCATATACACAAATAAACCTGAAAATGCAATTTCTCATACATTTTATACTCTGTAGCTGGTATAACAAGTCATTGAAAATACATTCATATAAAAACAATTTTACGGTGTACTGACCCTTTTAATGTTCATTTAATAATATACATATATGATTAGTTTTCTATGTTTCAAAGAACCCTTGCAAAAGGCAGTATTGGCTGCACTTCCGTTTGCATTTAATATTTTTTTTATTTGTGGCCTTAAAATTAAAGGGATATAAAAGTGCAAAAAAGAAAATGCTCCAATATGAGTATATCTGTGTGTTTAACTTCTGCAAAGGGATTAAACACATATTTAAATTCAGTTAATTAAAACACTGCACTACTGGGAGCTAGCTGAAAACAACTGGTGAGCCAATGACAATAAGCATATGTGTGTAGCCACCAATTACCAGCTAGCTCACTACAGTGTAGGAAAAGAATACATATGAACATTAGCAAGTCTGTAGCCAATAGTTAAGAAGTAGCTGTCATCAGACTGCTGCTTCCTAACCTATACGCCAGCTCTGAGCTGATAGTTTGCTATCACCCTGGGCTAGTCTGACCGGGGTAATTAACAGCCCATGTTTGCACATGATTAGCCACGCATGAGAAGGGGGCAGCATTGCACAAGCAGCCTCTTGTGCAATGCTGCATGTGGGCAGTGCTTGGAGTTTGTAAAATTGTGCCATCTATATGAATCATGCAAGTTTGATTTTGACTTTTATATCCCTTTAAATAACTGCTGTACGAACTTTGATATAAGCCTGTAATATATTTAACTGCTGCTTTACGTCCATTTAAAACTGGCTAGTCCAACCTAAAATCCAGTTACCCCAGTAGTGCTTTGCGCAGCTTCCTTCTCTCCTGCTCTTGTCTATTTGTAGAACCCAATGTGCTCATCTTTTATACAGCGAGCTAACTCTTTCTATGAATCTGATGCAATATGTATGGATCTGGATGTGAGTGTATAAGAAGTGCTAACAAATAGCTCATTTAAATTTAGATCACATAAAATATACTTTTTAATTAATAGAATTTCCAAAATGCGCTCATCAGTTCTGCAAGTGACAAACATGTAGATAAATCTACTGTTGATAACGCTAACGTGTTCAACTCTAGGGGGCACAGATAATTAGACAACAAATAGCGGAACAATAAATCAAATCAATGGCATATCAAAGCAAAGGAATGTACATTAGTAAAATATAAATAGGACATCATAGAGAAAGTCTTATCTGAGTCCAAAAATAGGACAATCCAAGTGTCCAAAACAATGGAGACCCCCAAAAGAAGTGGTTTTCCTGGGATCTTGACTTCGGGTTGCTCCTCTCTAGGTCCAAATGTATCTAAAAATTAGAATCTGTGAAATAATCACAAAACAGAGGGCGCCTCCTAGCATAACACTGTGATGGCAAGGAGATTAATAGATTAATAATAATAATAATAATAATAATAAAATAATAATAAAATTAATAATAATATTGAACATATTGGAAGCCTGAGCTTTTTTGAGCCTATCTAGAGCTGGCCCCGGGAGTTGGTGTACTCTTGATCCCTGGAAGGTCACCAGTGAGCTGGGACACTGAGAGATCCCAGTACGCTCTACTAAGCACAATAAGGTGTTGCCACTCTTGTGAGTATAGTAATAACACAAGATATCCATTAATCTCCTTGCCATCACAGTGCTATGCTAGGAGGCGCCCTCTGTTTTGTGATCTTTTCACAGATTCTAATAAAGTGAAAATCATTTAGCCTATCATACAGTTGTGTATAAAGTTTCTGTGTTGCCCTAGGAAATACTGCTTACTACTGCCCCCCATAACAATTTAGCTCATATTTGTCTCATATTTCTTACAAGTGGTGGCCTTATTGATTTGTAAAAAAATCTAGTAAATAAAAACAGTATTCAGACATAGGAGTGGGAAGGTAAATTACCCCTCAAAATATGTTGCCAAAACCTAAATCTTTGATCTAGGTGCAAAAAAAAACAACCCAATATTCTGTTCCCATATAAAAATGCTGGTCACCTCTGACTTTGTTAGCAGAACAGTTCATAAATTTCACTTCTGCCTGACAAAAAATAAATAAATCACTGGGTGATTAAAAACCTGCCCTTTACAATAGTGTATGTCTTAGAGGCACAAAATGTAATAGAGAGTAAGTAAAAAATATAAAAACATGTTTTGTGGCAAGGGGGTCTCTAAGTTCCTGTAACGTGATCAAAAAGGGCTAGAGACTCCCCTGTCCTTGTTTTAAAGCCTATATACCCCTCTCTAAAATAAACCCATAAATACATTTTCATATCCAGATGATCACTGTGGAAATAGTGAATAATAAATGTGTCTTTATTTGAGCAGAGGCTTATGGGTTCCCCTACCTGCAAATGCAAGTTATATACATATACCAAAAGACCCTGATTTAACTGAGGATAACCCCTTCTTCTTTTCATTACAGAGTTTAGAAAAAATATAAAAAGCATATAGACGTTTATTTACTACCTTGTTTATTAAAATGCTAATACATTTTTTAATGGTGGTGTTGCTAGGCATTTATAATAGGTCATTTAGATCCCCTATAAAAGTAAGCTCCCATAAAGGTTTTAATCTCCAGGTGGTCACTGGGGTAATAGAGATCACCTGGCGTGAATAAATGTGCATATATTTGAGAAGAGGCTCATGGGAGCCCCTAAGTGCACATCAAACGTATATAACTATACCCAGATGCCCTACTTTATATAAGGTTAACCCCTTATTTATTTTGTCTATAGAGTTTAGAAAAAAAAACTCCTTATTTATTAACATTGTAAAAAAACATTTATGCTGTCACACATCTTGTTGTAGAGTTCACACATGCTGGGTCTGCTGAAAAAAACAACAATATTTAATATGTGTGGCTTATTCACAGAAAAATGGTCTACAGTAGGGATTAAATGGGAGCAGCACCTAAAAACTCCAAAAGAGCTCAGCACAGGGGTTGGAAATGACTCTGTTGTTAAGGGGTTCATCTTTTTGATTGCTATTAACTTATGTTCTGATAGCTTGTTAAATTTACATTCTATTACAACCCGTAGAACTTTCTAAAACCATTGTTATTTTGAATGAAATATTGTGAATATATACTTTAAAATGCTCCGTTTACTCTCATTTAAACATTTGGATGACAAGCCCCAACCTCCCCCTTCATAAATGAAACAAGTGATTTTCTTTTAAATAGGCTCTGCTTGTACCCGTCACTCATATGCAAGCTGAGTACACTTTCACATTGCAGTATGCAGCTAATTATCCACACATCAGCAGAGAAGCACAGTTAAGAGTTATAATAAAAAGTATAGCTTTAACTTGTCACTAATTATAAAATGCAATGTGTTTTTCTACATACTATGGGCCAGATTACAAGTGGAGCTGACAGTTATACCTGACCATTTATTGCAAGCAATTATAACCTTGGATTAATTCTTTAGCCAAACATATATCAAAAGCCCAAACTTGATTGCTCTTACAGTACAAATGTGTTTTGTTTACTGGGGAGTAAACCTCTCTATCCTCAAAGTGTGACCTCTTAACACAAACAATTTTGCTAACTCTCTAAATGGATCATGAATCTATTGATATAAAGTAATCATATAATGTGCCTTTTTTCTAGAGTAAACAGACCCAATATGGCTTCCCTCTCCCGATAGGTTAAAGCCTCCAGTCACTTTATTAATTTTATGGTCCTTCTTTAAATCCATTTGTTCTACAATGTATTTTAAGGAATTGCTTTCCAAAATGGTAGTCTACACTAAAGGTGAGTTCTTACCAGGGCTTTACACAACAGCATAGTTATGATCTAATTTCTTGCATTAATGTCCCTATTTATACAAGCTAACCTAGTCTGTTCAGCACACATCACGTTAAAACTCCCAACATTTGCAAGAGGTTTTCCAGGATGTGGGAGGTTGAAGAGCTTGTGGTCAGTGGCACACTGGCATTTTGGGGGCAGTAGGGGTAGGGGCTGTGTATGAAGGGGTGTGCTAGAGGGTGGGCCATAGATAGGTTATGGATATTCTCAGGAGATCCCTTAAAACAGAGACACCAAAGTGCTGTGGGCGGGAAGCAAGCCAGACCTTCCAAGCTATGACAAAGTCTCACAGGATGCAAATGGTTGGGAGTTATGTGACATGACTAATGCACATGGGTTTGGCTCAGTGGTCAGCTATTTTTTTTTGACTAATTTTAAGTTGCTAGTAGCTTTATTTTGGGACCATGTATAATTTT